>NC_140247.1:26903803-26961303 GCF_949987555.1 Borostomias antarcticus | reverse complement strand
AGGCCTCCACTAGGATCCAGGGGGATTGATAATGATAGTGTTTTGCTCAGAGATGAGAGTTCAGGAGAGAGGGAGAGAGAGAGAGAGAGGGAGAGAGAGAGAGAGAGAGTGGAGCATGCACAATTTTTATTTTCTCTCTTTCTCTCTCCCTGTCTATCCATCCCTCACTCTACTTCTACCCCCCTCTGTCTCTGTGTGTCTCACTCTTACTCAAACACATTAGTGCACAGACACAAAATCTCTCTCTTATTTCTCATCTCTCTCACTCTCTTTCACTTGTTCTTCTGGTATGTGAAGCAGTCTATGGTACCACAGAGCATCCTGGGAGCTGGGAGGTGTGAGGCACGGTCTTCAACACCATCGTTAAACTCTGTCCAGATGACCAAGTGAAGATGTGCTCTCTCACCTTTGTCTGGGACTGGGCTGGGTCACCACCACACTGTCCAGCCTGCAACGGATCTGTCCATCGCCCGTCTCTGTCTCTGGCAGGAGCTGAAGGTGTGGAACTTCCTTGTGGCAGTTTCTGTGATTGACACCAGATATGGACAAGTGGTGAAATGTTAATTCCTCTCCCAGCTCTTGTACTAACTACTACTACTACTACTACTACTACTACTACTACTACTACTACTACTACTACTACTACTACTACTACTACCACCACTACTACTACTACTACTACTACTACTACTACTACCACTACTACTACTACTACTACTACTACTACTACTACTACTACTACTACTACTATTACTACTACTACTACCACCACTACTACTACTACTACTACTACTATTACTACTACTACTACCACTACTACTACTACTAGTACTACTACTACTACTATTACTACTACTACTACTATTACTACTACTATTACTACTACTACTACCACTACTACTACTACTACTACTACTACTACTACTACCACTACTACTACTACTACTACTACTACTACTACTACTACTACTACTACTACTACTACCACTACTATTACTACTACTACTACTACCACTACTACTACTACTACTACTACTACTACTACTACTACTACTACTACTAGTACTACTACTATTACTACTACTACTACTACTACTACTACTACTACTACTACTACTACTACTACTACTACTACCACCACCATTACTACCACAACTACTACTACTACTACAGTAGTACTACTACTTAACACACACACACAGTATTAACTACAACACATACATAAACACACACACAATGGGGGCTCCATACTGCACTGCACATACAACCCATGAAAATGCTGCCCTTTAAAATGGATAAATCCTGTCATACAGGAGGGCTGCAGCATAGCGTATATTAACACAGGGCTGCAGCATGGCGTATATTAACACAGGGCTGCAGCATGGTGTATATTAACACAGGGCTGCAGCATGCGTATATTAACACAGGGCTGCAGCATGGCGTATATTAACACAGGGCAGCAGCATGCGTATATTAACACAGGGCTGCAGCATGGCGTATATTAACACAGGGCAGCAGCATGCGTATATTAACACAGGGCTGTAGCAGGGCGTATATTAACACAGGGCTGCAGCATGGCGTATATTAACACAGGGCTGCAGCATGGTGTATATTAACACAGGGCTGCAGCATAGCGTATATTAACACAGGGCTGCAGCATGGCGTATATTAACACAGGGCAGCAGCATGCGTATATTAACACAGGGCTGCAGCATGGTGTATATTAACACAGGGCTGCAGCATGGTGTATATTAACACAGGGCTGCAGCATGGTGTATATTAACACAGGGCTGCAGCATGCGTATATTAACACAGGGCTGCAGCATGGTGTATATTAACACAGGGCTGCAGCATGGTGTATATTAACACAGGGCTGCAGCATGTATATTAACATAGGGCTGCAGCATGCGTATATTAACACAGGGCTGCAGCATGGTGTATATTAACACAGGGCTGCAGCATGGCGTATATTAACACAGGGCTGCAGCATGTATATTAACACAGGGCTGCAGCATGCCTATATTAACACAGGGCTGCAGCATGGTGTATATTAACAGGGCTGCAGCATGGCGTATATTAACACAGGGTTGAGCATGGTGTATATTAACACAGGGCTGCAGCATGGTGTATATTAACACAGGGCTGCAGCATGCTTATATTAACACAGGGCTGCAGCATGGTGTATATTAACACAGGGCTGCAGCATGGTGTATATTAACACAGGGCTGCAGCATGCGTATATTAACACAGGGCAGCATGGCGTATATTAACACAGGGCTGCAGCATGGCGTATATTAACACAGGGCTGCAGCATGGCGTATATTAACACAGGGCTGCAGCATGCGTATATTAACACAGGGCAGCATGGCGTATATTAACACAGGGCTGCAGCATGCGTATATTAACACAGGGTAGCATGGCGTATATTAACACAGGGCTGCAGCATGGTGTATATTAACACAGGGTTGAGCATGGTGTATATTAACACAGGGCTGCAGCATGGTGTATATTAACACAGGGCAGCATGGCGTATATTAACACAGGGCTGCAGCATGCGTATATTAACACAGGGTAGCATGGCGTATATTAACACAGGGCTGCAGCATGGTGTATATTAACACAGGGTTGAGCATGGTGTATATTAACACAGGGCTGCAGCATGCGTATATTAACACAGGGCAGCATGGCGTATATTAACACAGGGCTGCAGCATGCGTATATTAACACAGTGTGCCGGGTGTTTGTGGTGGTTCAGTCCCTGCAGGTTTATTTGGCCCTTTCAGTGACTCATCTGTTCTCTCTCTCCCCTCCGGGACCGGAGACTGGCTCTGGCATTTCACACACCGCAACACAGAGACGTCTCCCTGTGACAGATTAGTCTTCTCTAAATCAGGGAAAAGAAGTCGCCGGAAGTCTGCTAACCTTGTCAAGAGATCTGAGAGGCTCGGAATAATTTGCTGACGACTGCACATGCTATAAATATATGCAAGCTCTTTCTTTCTCTCTCTCTCTCCCACACACACATGCACTCTCACTCACGCACACACACACACACACACACAAACACGCACGCACACACACACACACACACACACACACACACACACACAGATACACACACACTATCTTATGCTATGCTTGTCCTTACACGGGGCCGGTAGTACGTATGGTTGGACCAGGCCATCAATCAGGACCAGGAGGAGCAGATGTGCTTAATGGGCGGTCCCTCAGCAACAACCTACTACTCGCACGCCAACGCCAATGTTCTGTATGTCACACACACACGCGCACACACACACACACGCGCACACACACACACACACACACACACACACACACACACACACACACACACCTGTGTACCCAGACAGGTACTTGAAACCACATAGCAGTCATCTGTGGCCAGATGAGGAGAATAAAAAGTATATTTTGCATGAGACCAGTTCCTCCTGTTGAGCCTGTGGTCCTGTTGTTTTCTTTGAAGGGAGATTCCTGGGGGTCAGGGGTGTGCAACCATTCTGAAAAGATTAAGGGTTGAATGTTCTCTTGTCTTCAGGCAACAACAATTTTTATTATGATTATTGAGTCATTTATATGTATTTTATAAACTTTATAAGCCTACATTTTTCACTATGAAAGGTTCACCCAAACTTACTGGGCATGGTACAAAGAACTGTCAATTATATATGATTGACAGACCGAGTCCATGGATGTATTAAAATAATATGTCCCCACTTTCCACATATTGTTTGTTAGCATACAGTAGCTACCTCCACGATATGTGCTCATCTTGGGAGATTGAATTTACACAGCTATCTAACTTATAACAAATGTCAATAGCTAAAGTAAAGAGGCTGACTTACTGTAGGCTATCCAATAATAATTTTTACTAGCTAACTTTTGCCTAGTTAAATAAAATCACAACTACACTGTAACATCCAGAAATATAGTCCTTAAAAGGCACTCTAAGTGCCTTGTTTGCTCATTGCTTGTAGGCTATGGGTCACAAGTTATCCAGGGGGGTGGTATCCTCTTGTGACGCACTATGAGGAGAACATTCTCAACTGGTTGAAACTAGGACATAACAGGTCTACTTCTCCCAAACTAAAGAACACATCAATTGTAATACTTTCATTGTGTTTCTTCAATGCCCTCTTGTGAAAATAGCATAAAATATAAGGTGTGACCCACCACCATGTTAATCCTTAAAAGTACTCTACACATGTAAACATGTTGTCCCCCACCCATTATGTATGTTCCCTTGTGTTAACAAGCCCCCTGCCTCTCATTGACTCTGAAACCTCCACTCCGCCCTCTAACCCACTACTCAATGCCTCTATCTAGTGGGCAAACAAGCCCATGTGTCCGTATGGTCTTCAGTCCAATATAATGAATGTTGAAATACAGAGATAGGGCTACTAAACACCCCAAGCTCTGCTCTCTGTGGATGTAGAAAGTTAATGTTTGCCGAGTAAACTTGTCTGAGACTATATTGAAACATCTAGCATAGTTTTTGATGTCAAATCAAAATGTTCTTGTTAATGGAAAAATGCATTGAAAAGGCACCCCTTTTGTGGTGGATTCAAGTTCTACGAGGGGACTGACTGACTGACACTCTCTCTGACTGACTGACTGACTGACTGACTGACTGACTGACTGACTGACACTCTCTCTGACTGACTGACTGACTGACTGACTGACTGACTGACTGACCCACTCACTCTTCATGTGACACCGGCCAATTTAAATTCGGGTGGGAGACAATCAATGGGATATAATGTATTGTAACCAAATGATGAACAGTAAGCTAATAGTCATTAACTGAACAGGGAATAGGGATTGTCCCTGACACAACGCACTCTATGATAACGCAACAGAATCCAACAGAGTGAATTTCTCTCAGTACTGAGCATGACTCACAGATTCTAAACACCAGATCTGGTCTCATCTGAGAAGTGGGTTGCAGTAGAATGTGTTTCAGTCCTGCGACATCAAGAGTTTGTTCAGATGTTGTTCAATGTCAATGTAATTTTAGTTATATAGCACCATTCATACAAAAGAGATGGATAAAAACATAAATCATGTAAACACAATGAGAACAGGTTTAAAGAAACAATACAAGTAAAATAATTAAAATATAATGTAAAATAGAACAAAAACAGATAATACAAATTAAGAATGCTTTAAGATATTAGAACAAGTAAAACTATGTGGTAAAAGCAATGTTAAAAAGGTATGTTTTAAGATTGCAGGATTTAAAAGGTTGTCAATTGTTGAGAAAAGCACCCTGGAATTGTCTTGATTTCTAGAGATCAGTTTTGAGTAGTGAGCTCTTCTAGTAATTCTCATGCTTATGGCGTTAAAAGAGTAAAGGTGTTCTTTGAGAATTTTGTGGTGAACCTGTAGCTTGGTCTTCCTCCATGTGCGCACAGCTCTTCTGCATGTTCTCTTAAGTTGATCTATCTCCTCATTCCTCCATGGAGATGTTTGTTTAGCTACGACCTTTTTCAGTTTCATCGGTGCCACAGAGTCCAGGGCTGCACCCAATTTATCATTAAAGATAGTCACTAAATCATTAACATGTGAAGGCCCCACTTCCGGGGACGTTGCACTATTTGCATTCATCGTTATTTAAAAATGATCAGCTGCTAGAGTTCAGATAACGCTTCTGTGACAATTTCAGCTTTGGGTAGCAAAACTGTAAAGAAAATACAGAAATGGTCAGAGTTAGGTCACTGATAGAAGATAAAACTGTTTTAAGACTCATTGTGATCACAAGGTCAAGGGTGTAGCCTTGGTTGTGAGTGGGTCCAGTAACATGTTGACTAAAGTCCATGGAATTCAAGAGGTTAATGAAATCCCTGGCCTTTGAGTCACTCTCATTGTCTACATGCAGATTAAAATCAACAGTGATAATTGTTTGTGTGGATCACAGACAGGAGTTAGTTAGGAGTTACCTAACCCTGCTGAAAAGGTGAGGCATTTAGTTAGGAGTTACCTAACCCTGCTGAAAAGGTGAGGCATTTCTTGGGTGGTCTAGACAGTTACTGCTAGAACTGGGGAGTGGTATTTTAAAACTACAGCATGATATTCAAATGAGGTAAAGTCATCAAAGGAAATGCTCCTGCAGCTCAGGGCCTCAGTTGCTCTGAAGGCTGTTCCTTCCCCCTTGTTCCCAGTCTGGTAGACTGAGAGGCTGTTCCTTCCCCCTTGTTCCCAGTCTGGTAGACTGAGAGGCTGTTCCTTCCCCCTTGTTCCCAGTCTGGTAGACTGAGAGGCTGTTCCTTCCCCCTTGTTCCCAGTCTGGTAGACTGAGAGGCTGTTCCTTCCCCCTTGTTCCCAGTCTGGTAGACTGTACAGTAGGAAGCTGTAGTTGGGGAGAGAGGCTTCAATCAGGGCTGCTGATCCATTTGTATCCAACCAAGTTTCAGTCAGAAACATAGTCTAGTTTATGTTCACATATAAGATCATTTATGAGAAAAGTCTTGCCAGCAAGGGACCTGATATTAAGAACTGCCATTGACATGTTCTCTGGGTGAGGGGAGCGGCTCAAGCTACTCTTTGTAAGAGGTACAGATATCAAATTGTCTGTGGATACTCCATCTCGTCTGTGGCTGGTCTGTAGGTTCTTGAAAAAGAGAGCCATTGTTTAATCGTGTTTATAGGCCTACCAATAGAAACACTAGAATTACTAAAAATTGTCAGATCGGAGTTGGTTACTTTGTTGAAAATACCACCAGATCCATTCTTGTGCCACCAAATCCATTTGCGTGCAGTTACTAGGATCGAAACCTTGGGGAAATGGATTGGTCGAATTTTGAACACGATGTCAGCACCTGAGGGAAGAAGCCATGTTCTCGGAGAGCCGCCGGCCCCCAGCCCTCAGCACCCCTTCTTCCCCTCAGCATCTGTTTTCCAGTGTCTAGCAGCGTATTTATCAATACTTTAAGATCATATTTTAAAACTTCAGACTGCTGGGCTCTGATGTCATTTGTCCCTACGTGTAGAAGGATCGATTTCGCCTTGGTGTAGCCGGCCAGCTAATTGCGAGTTTGTGATGACATACTCGAGCACCTGGGAAACAGTGAACTCTGGAGGAACCTCCAGAAGGGAGAAAGAGACGGTGAAAATAATAAAAACTTTGAGGCTACAATGCAGAGTGGCTCAGGGCCAAACTTACAGTCCAGAGCCCACTGCGTTGTTAGGCAGATGTTAAATAGGCCAGTATAAGGGTAGGACAGAAGGATTCCACAGCGGTGGAGATAGCTGCACACTGTGTAGGGAGCTGGGAATGACACTTGCTGGCAAAGGCCCAACGAGTGGGCCTGCTGCGGTGGAAAGGCCTCGTCCTCCGGTAAGCATGTTTAAGACAGAGATGGCACAGGACCGTGATGATAGCATCCTGTTTCAGATTTTTTACTGACTAGGCCGCCAGCGTCACCGTAGCTGGTTTTGTTAGCAGCGTCCCCGTAGCCATAGCGCTAGCACTAGCTGGCAGTGTCCATTCATTCCCAACCGAGACTCCCAAAACTAGCCTACTCGAGAAATCCGAGCGTCAGGTTTTTAAAATAATTACTACATTAAAGTAAATACATGGAAACCATCTAAAAGCGATCACAAATATATGGTGTAAAACTGGATTAAAACAACAAACTTTCGGCAGAGCAACTCATAGCCAAACAGGAAGAAATTGTGTCTCTGTGATAAGATATCAGACAACAGAGAATCACCACCCGATACAGCAGGAATCAGCCAAATTATTCGAGAAAAATCGACGTAACGTTATATCAACCAATTAGAATTGCACAGGAAGGCACCTGCTAACATGCTAGCAGGTCAGAAGGTTGACATATCTCCATTCCTATCAATTGATACGAAATGCATAGAGGCGCGCAGGCAGCGAGCATTGAGCAGTTCCCCTGCTCGCCCGCAAACCTCCAGGTGAGCGTGCCCAAGCAGGGGTATTGCGATATACGGAGTGCGCCCACTCTGTGCCATGTGAGCTGCTAACTCTTGGGTCCAATTTCGTAAATCAGTCTAATCCCTGTGTCCACGTAGCTGGTAGCCAGCTGATAGCTAGCTACTCTAGCTGACCCATGATCCCTGACATCTGACACCAGTGTCACATGGATGGTGCTATGCTGCATAGCTAGCTGGCTGGTAGCTACTGCTACCTAGCTCGCTCCGGTAGCTAGTTTTCTCCGCTAGCTACCGCTAGTTATCTAGTTCCTCTAGCTAGTTCCGCCACAGTAGCTAGTTCACTCAGCTAGCTACTGCTAGCTAACAAGCTAGCTCGCTTGTAGGAATGCTAGCTAATTTTGCATTCTGTATTGTGTCCAAGTCTGGGTCGTTTGGCACACCCACCCCCCTTCTCCTCCTCCTCCTCCTGCCTCTCCCTCAAAAGCGCTCATACATAAATATCCTGCATATCACGCTATGAATGGAGATATGTCAACCTTCTGACTTGCTAGCAAGTCAGCAGGTGCCCTCCTCTGCGATTCTAATCGGCTCATTTACGTTGATTTTTCTCAAATAAATTGTCTGATTCCTGCTGTATCGGGTGCACTTACACACACTCATCAGGGAGGGGGGCTGTTCATAGTCATCAGGGAGGGGGCAGGCTTTGGAGTCATCAGAGGGCATTATTTGATACAGGCTTAAGTACCTGCAGTGAAAATTAAAATTGACAGTGTGGATAAGGATGCTACTGTACATCTGGATGAAAGAGTGTTGACTACACGTGGGTGGTGGACTGTGTAGATCTGCTATTCACGACGTGGACTTATTATGAACTAGAAGGGCACTCGGAGAACACAGACCTAGGGCCTTGATGCATGTGCAGCATGTGCATTTAGATGTGTTAAGTGGAGTGGGCTTTAGTGTAGAGAAGGACATCTTTCAACGAAAGTGAAACATAATTGCGGCCGACCCCTCCCACCATGGCCATAATCTCTTCACACCACTCCCCTCAGGCAGGAAGCTGTGGTATCGGGACCACGTCTGCACGCCACAGAGAGCTTCTTCCCCACGGCCATCAGCCTCTTCAACAAAGCTTGTGTCCCCATCTGACCCCCCCCCTGCCCCCTGCCGAGAGACACTCAGTGTCTAAATTTAAGTGTTAAACCAGCTCAGTGGCCTTGTGGTTAGAGTGTCCGCCCTAAGACTGGGAGGTCGTGAGTTCGATCCCCGGCCGAGTCATATGAAAGACTATTAAAAATGGTACCCATTGCTTCCCTGCTTGGCACTCAGCATCAAGGGTTGATATTGGGGGGTTAGATCACCAAATGATTCCAGAGTGTGGCTATGCTCACCACTCCCCCAGGGGATGGGTCACACTCACACCTAAACCTTTAACTGTGGAGAGACACTAGCACATGACCTGAATGTATGTATACAGTAGAATGCACTCACACGTCACACCGCACACAAATATACAAATACACACACGTACCTACACATTAAACTCTGCATACTCACTGAATATACACTGACTGCACTCCTTTTTGTGCGTGGCTGTAAGCCAGTGCACCAAAGATAGCAAATGTCTGGTTGTCACTCCTTCCCTCTTTCCCTCCCTCCTTCCCTCTTTCCCTCCCTTCCTCCATCGTGTTGTTGACCTGCAGTTCTATGTTGCCACCACAAGAGGCAGTGGTCCCAGAACATCAAAACAAAAACACTATGATACCGCACATTTCCCAGGTCCTCGGTGGTGTAGTGGATAGGGTGTCTGCCACCCATGCCGGAGGCTGTGGGATCAAGTCACAATGTGGATGATATTTTGTCACTGGATGTTATAGAAGCTATGTAAAAATGTAGTTACCTGGTAGTGCTATGTCAGTTATTGAATTTATGTCCAGTAATTGTTGTTGAACATTTGAAATACTCCTGTTTTGAAATTATACCTACAGTATCGGTGTCTCAGTAATTACCCATTATATATTAGGCTATACTTTGCATGTATTTACCAGGTAAATGTTTAGTTTTTTCAGACGGACGGAAGGCCTTACCAAACCCTCAGACCCCTCGGTGGTATAATGGGTTACAGTGGCGTCTGGTGGGTCCTAGAACCGGGTAAGCCAGGACCAACGAAGTACACAAGCGCAGCGTGTGCTTTCAAAGCATGCCCTGATGGGAGGTTTCACGGCACCAGAAGGGCGCTGAGCATTGGCATTTTTATATGTAAAAAGTGGACAAAACTAGCACTTTTGAGAAAGTCTGATAATTGCTCTACCACCGTTTTGATCATACAATGGATGTGGGTGGATGTGGATGGGCACCTTGAAAAATCATTCAAAAACATGTTAAACTCTCCATTTCAAAGACAAGAAAGCCGGAGGTCCGCCAACTCGTCCATCGGGGACCCGCTGTAGGTCTGCTAGCCTTGTGTTATCTGGGTTCATCCCTTACCTTTGTCCAGAAACAGAAGTTGAACCAATTACAGCAAAATAGCTAACGTTACAGGAATCATCAGTGTAACTGCTTTAGCCACTGACCGCTACCATTAATGTTATGGAAGCTGCTGCTAGTTGTTGTGAGCTCATGAGCTAACTGGCTATCCCGCTCTTATTGTGCTGGATTAGCATTGGAAGCATTGGAACTGATGTGTCCAAGCGACAAGACCTATCTTAATTTATCAGACATTATTTCATGTCATTTAAATTCACAGCTATTTCAGTGGCATGACTAGCTTCCGTCCTACCAGTCCTGTACAGAAACAAGTCGGGAGGCACGCATCAGTCTGACAACCCGATAATCCGACTACCCATAAATCCGACTAGCCAATATTCCGACCATGGGTCCCCATCATTTTAGACCCATTGGTCTGTCTACTGTCAGTAACTCCGACCACCCGCAAGTCCGACTCCTCCTTCTGATTTCTCTGGCAGAATATCTGCCATCACAATATCGGCTTCTCTTTCTTGTCTTTGTTCTAGTTTAGTCTACCTCTTTGTGTTTGGGACTGGACTAGTTTGGGGGCTATTTAGGGCTAGTTTTGTGTGCAACCGTGATCAAGACTGTCATGTCGTTTAGGCCAGTGTGTCTAGAGTAGCCTACACATAAAGCATCAACTCTTTAGCCTATACTAGGCCTATTTATAAACCAGCATTATAAAATATAAAATTGCTGGAATTGTCTGATGGCTGACTGATGTGTCTTCTGAACAGAAATTGTGTCATGTGAATGTCATTGTTTCATGCCTCGAGCGAGCAAGCGGTTTCCATGAAATGCTATGAAAATGTGCCCTTTCCAATAACGAGTAGCCTAAACTACAACGCAGTGTCAGAATATGCATATCCAATCCAATCCAACTTCATAAACATGTAAAAAAGAATAGGCTGCATAACAGTAGAAGGATCAGACTCCAGGTAAACAACCCCAATGAGGAAAACTTGTTCACTGCTGCCCAACCTCCACACAGGCTCCCATTTCATTAGCCTACCAGCCATATGAACATTTCACACATAAAGGCTAGATGTAGGCAGGTGTTATGGTTGTATTGTTGGATCATGGCGCATTTTATGAAATGATCAGTAGCCTATCACGCTCAAAACTTATGACAGGCCTGCAGCTGCTTGTCTCTTTGTAGTCACAGTCAGCTCGGAAAACCCCCTTGAAAAATAATATTAAATCCGCTAGGATCACATGTTTATAAAAGCTCCTTATCTCCTTATGAAAATATTTATTCTATCTGTATATTTTAGTTACAATAAGATACTGTACAAGCCGTTTTGTGTTCTAGAAGTGGTAGGCCTATTTATTGTGTTGGGAAAGCAATAACTCTATACCTACAGTAGGCTAGAAAAGATGTGACATGTAGGCCTAACAGGCAGACAACTGACTGACTATTCTTGATTTCATGTTCATAATAATAATAACTAGCCTAATAATAATAGCCTGCATTTAAATTATATAGTGCTTTTCAAGGTAGGCTACATGTAAGGTCCAGAATTTCATTACTAGGCCTATAGGCTACTATAATGACCATGAGTGCTCAAATTGACCTCTATATTTCAAACTCTATAATCTCTCATGTGAATTGCCCAATGGAGAGATAATGCATTTAATGTGTTTGTATAATTAATTTAAAAAAACGAATAAACACTCAAATGTACATTTCTACACATTTTATTATAGGCTACATTTATTCATATTCATAGTCTATAGGCCCTCAATATAATATATGCATGACAGGCACAATCATCTTCACAGTTTACACTAGTCAATTCCCATTTGGCCTTTAGAAGCTAGGCCTATTTAGCCCATATAGTTGTACCCAACACTAAATTCCAACTGAACTTTGCACATTAGAACATAGGCTATTAATTCAGTCAGGATGCTCTTATAATGCATTTATGGGTGCATACAGTCTGAGACTTGTCTATTTTTCAGTTTCATGTTCATAGCGCAGCATTTATGTGCATGATTGGAAACATGTGCGGCTTCTCGAATAGGCTATTGTTCTCATAACGCACGAAAAGGTCTTAATTCAGATAGTATGAAACATGACTGACATGAAAGAAGGCTATACAACTTGCTACCGAAACATTGTTTCCTCATTGGGGTTGTTTACCTCGAGTCTGATCCTTCTACTGTTATGTAGCCTATTCTTTTTTACATGTTTATGAAGTTGGATTGGATTGGATATGCATATTCTGACACTGCGTTGTAGTTTAGGCTACTCGTTATTGGAAAGGGCACATTTTCATAGCATTTCATGGAAACCGCATAAGGAGACAGACTCGCTCGCTCGAGGCATGAAACAATGACATATTCACATGAGACAATGACATTCACATGAGACAATGACATATTCACATGAAACAATGACATATTCGCATGAGACAATGGCATATTCACATGAGACAATGACATATTCACATGAGACAATGACATATTCACATGAAACAATGACATATTCACATGAGACAATGACATTCACATGAGCCAATGACATATTCACATGAAACAATGACATATTCGCATGAGACAATGACATATTCACATGAGACAATGACATATTCACATGAGACAATGACATATTCACATGAGACAATGACATATTCACATGAGACAATGACATATTCACATGAAACAATGACATATTCACATGAGACAATAACATTCACATGAGACAATGACATATTCACATGAGACAATGACATATTCACATGAGACAATGACATATTCACATGAAACAATAACATATTCACATGAAACAATGACATATTTACATGAGACAATGACATTCACATGAGCCAATGACATATTCACATGAAACAATGACATATTCACATGAAACAATGACATATTTACATGAGACAATGACATATTCACATGAGACAATAACATATTCACATGAGACAATGACATATTCACATGAAACAATGACATATTCACATGAGCCAATGACATATTCACATGAGACAATGACATATTCACATGAAACAATGACATATTCACATGAAACAATGACATATTTACATGAGACAATGACATATTCACATGAGACAATAACATATTCACATGAGACAATGACATATTCACATGAGACAATGACATTCACATGAGCCAATGACATATTCACATGAAACAATGACATATTCACATGAGCCAATGACATATTCACATGAAACAATGACATATTCACATGAAACAATGACATATTTACATGAGACAATGACATATTCACATGAGACAATAACATATTCACATGAGACAATGACATATTCACATGAAACAATGACATATTCACATGAGCCAATGACATATTCACATGAGACAATGACATATTCACATGAAACAATGACATTCACATGAGACAATGACATATTCACATGAAACAATGACATATTCGCATGAGACAATGGCATATTCACATGAGACAATGACATATTCACATGAAACAATGACATATTCACATGAGCCAATGACATATTCACATGAAACAATGACATATTCACATGAAACAATGACATATTCACATGAGACAATGACATTCACATGAGACAATGACATATTCACATGAAACAATGACATATTCGCATGAGACAATGGCATATTCACATGAGACAATGACATATTCACATGAGACAATGACATATTCACATGAAACAATGACATATTCACATGAGACAATGACATTCACATGAGCCAATGACATATTCACATGAAACAATGACATATTCGCATGAGACAATGACATATTCACATGAGACAATGACATATTCACATGAGACAATGACATATTCACATGAGACAATGACATATTCACATGAGACAATGACATATTCACATGAAACAATGACATATTCACATGAGACAATAACATTCACATGAGACAATGACATATTCACATGAGACAATGACATATTCACATGAGACAATGACATATTCACATGAAACAATAACATATTCACATGAAACAATGACATATTTACATGAGACAATGACATTCACATGAGCCAATGACATATTCACATGAAACAATGACATATTCACATGAAACAATGACATATTTACATGAGACAATGACATATTCACATGAGACAATAACATATTCACATGAGACAATGACATATTCACATGAAACAATGACATATTCACATGAGCCAATGACATATTCACATGAGACAATGACATATTCACATGAAACAATGACATATTCACATGAAACAATGACATATTTACATGAGACAATGACATATTCACATGAGACAATAACATATTCACATGAGACAATGACATATTCACATGAGACAATGACATTCACATGAGCCAATGACATATTCACATGAAACAATGACATATTCACATGAGCCAATGACATATTCACATGAAACAATGACATATTCACATGAAACAATGACATATTTACATGAGACAATGACATATTCACATGAGACAATAACATATTCACATGAGACAATGACATATTCACATGAAACAATGACATATTCACATGAGCCAATGACATATTCACATGAGACAATGACATATTCACATGAAACAATGACATATTCACATGAGCCAATGACATATTCACATGAGACAATGACATATTCACATGAAACAATGACATATTCACATGAAACAATGACATATTTACATGAGACAATGACATATTCACATGAGACAATAACATATTCACATGAGACAATGACATATTCACATGAGACAATGACATATTCACATGAGCCAATGACATATTCACATGAAACAATGACATATTCACATGAAACAATGACATATTTACATGAGACAATGACATATTTACATGAGACAATGACATATTCACATGAGCCAATGACATATTCACATGAAACAATGACATATTCACATGAGCCAATGACATATTCACATGAAACAATGACATATTCACATGAAACAATGACATATTTACATGAGACAATGACATATTCACATGAGACAATAACATATTCACATGAGACAATGACATATTCACATGAAACAATGACATATTCACATGAGCCAATGACATATTCACATGAGACAATGACATATTCACATGAAACAATGACATATTCACATGAAACAATGACATATTCACATGAGACAATGACATATTCACATGAGACAATGACATATTCACATGAAACAATGACATATTTACATGAGACAATGACATATTCACATGAGACAATAACATATTCACATGAGACAATGACATATTCACATGAGACAATGACATATTCACATGAGACAATGACATATTCACATGAAACAATGACATATTCACATGAGACAATGACATATTCACATGAAACAATGACATATTCACATGAGACAATGACATATTCACATGAAACAATGACATATTCACATGAAACAATGACATATTCACATGAGACAATTTCTGTTCAGAAGACCCATCAGTCAGCAGCCATCAGACAATTCCAGCAATCTGAAGGACTTGGGGGCGGTCAGAGTTACTGACAGTCGGAATACCGGGATAACTTTAGTCGGACGAACAGGTAGTCGGACCAATGGGTCTAAAATGATGGGGACCTATGGTCGGAATATTGGGTAGTCGGATTTAGAGGTAATCAGATTATTGGGTGGACTGAAACTATGCACCCAACAAGTCAGCCACGCACATAAGCCAGGCTGGACCTGGCCTGGTTTTGTACATTGTTCTTTTCTTTAGCTTATCCTTTTTATTTGCTCTAGCTTTTTTGGACTCACCCTTTGCACTGTCCTGTCTTTACACTGTCCTGTCTCGTTCCTGCACCCTGTCAAATGTTGTCTAAATGTTATGCACCTCGCCCGAAAGCAAATTCTTCGCACATTGTAAAACTGCATGCCAATAAACGGATTCTGATTCTGATAATTAGTGGATCCAAATGCCCTATCAAAGATAAACACCAGACGGCACTGTTGTGCATAATATTACAAGACCAAATGCCCTATCCTGCAATGCTCTTCCTCCCATGCTGCACCCCTCCACCAAGTTTGATCAGAAAATCATTCTGGTAGTTTTTGCATAATCCTGCTGACAAACAAACAAATAGGCCTAAACAGACAAATACTCACACCGAAAACATAACCTCCCGCCAGACCCAATTATAGCTGACTCTGTGGTCACCATTGAACTGTAGAATACCTTGGAGATGTCTGAAAACACTTTCACGTTTCTGTCAAACACACACACACACACACACACACACACACACACACACACACACACACACACACACACACACACACACACACACACACACACACACACTCCAGTTCCACCTAAGGCAAGGCCTTTGTTTTACCGGAGAAGAGAAGCTTGTTCTATGCGATGTCACATGGCCACACTAGAGTCAAACGATGGTCCATTTGTCATGAGAAAAATACCAAAATCAATACTTTAATTTCAGTTTTCAATTAAGAGAGCTAACAGGGGCTATAGCTCGTGTTCTTAACTCCACACCTCTCTCCCCATCAATCAAGATTAGTGCACATTGAACATAATGGTGATGAGTGCATCTTCAATTACCTCAGTACAAATGGAGGGATATAAACTGTAGGTAAGATGAGTGGACTATACCACTAATTAAAACCATGTAGGGGGGTGTAATGAAGCCTATAGTTTTTATATGTTTAGTGATTTATTTCCAACCAAGGTGAAATGGGACTGGGAACATATTATTCACTTGCTTGGAAATTGTTTTTACTAATCACATTGCATATTCCAAGCCTACTTTGTTAAAATTTAGAGAGCATGGATTCTTAATCAAAGATGTATTTGTGTCTGATATTGTGCGGTACACGTTGACTAATGGTGGGCAGACTGTTGGCAGTTTGCTGGTATGTAGTTGTGTTAACATTTAGGTCTCTGTGTGGCCTCATCATGATGGGTACGGACTGGACCGAGTGCTTTAGATAAAAAATCCAAACACACATACACTGTACATGCATGGACATGCGCACACACACATACACACACACACTCTCTCTCTCTTTCACACAAACAAACAAACACACACACTGCATCTTGCAGGAACCTTGGCAGCTCAATAAAGGGGAACTAATCCATGGTGTCACATTGAGGAAGTGAGGACAGCTTCCTGAAGCTGCGGTATTGACCGATGGGCTTTATAAACGTGCCAGCGAAAGTTTGGCCCACTTCAGAGAAGGAGACACAAAAGGGAGTGCACTGTGCCAGTGTGAGCAACAGAAAGGAAAAGCACAACAAAACATCTTTTATTCAACACTTTATTATTGTGCAACACTGTTGGGTTAAAATGTTATGAGGTGTTGAAGAAAAAAAATCCTGTCTGACTGAAATGAAATGACTGGAAACAGTAAAATATACTAAAACATTGATCCTGACACATTCTACCTCATTACTTTCTCCTGAAATACCTGTGCTGGCCCTAAAGAAAACCCACAATTCTAACTTCAGCCCAAAGAGCCTTTTGACAAATAATAAAAGTATCAAATGAATCATCAGTCGTAAAATACTAATTAAATACTACTCCGGGCACACTGTTAAGTGTTGTCATTAATTTGCCATGCATAATATTCATGACAGAACAGGCACTGGGGCTATCTTGGAGGAGTGTGGGGGGGTTGGGCTATGAATTTGTGTGTGTGTGTGTGTGTGTGTGTGTGTGTGTGTGTGTGTGTGTGTGTGTGTGTGTGTGTGTGTGTGTGTGTGTGTGTGTGGTGCGGTCCGGGCCAGATGGAGGCCTCTGGACTGCTGAGGAGATTTTAATTGACAAAGTCCTCAGTTGACAAGAAAGAAAAAGAGCAGAGAGACAGAGGAGCTTTCTCAGGTCTCTCTTTCTGCTCCTGACAGGCTGACCAAAACTAGGTCTCTCTTTCTGCTCCTGACAGGCTGACCAAAACTAGGTCTCTCTTTCTGCTCCTGACAGGCTGACCAAAACTAGGTCTCTCTTTCTGCTACTGACAGGCTGACCAAAACTAGGTCTCTCTTTCTGCTCCTGACAGGCTGACCAAAACTAGGTCTCTCTTTCTGCTACTGACAGGCTGACCAAAACTAGGTCTCTCTTTCTGCTACTGACAGGCTGACCAAAACTAGGTCTCTCTTTCTGCTCCTGACAGGCTGACCAAAACTAGGTCAGAGTCTGGGGGACGAAAATGACCGAACACATAAGAGAGAACATGGGGTTGGGTGTGTGTGTGTGTGGGGGGGGGGGGGGGGGGTGGAGAGCAGGAGCACAGGAGAAGATGGGGGGGGGGGGGGGGGGGTGGAGAGCAGGAGCACAGGAGAAGATGGGGGGGGGGGGGGAGAAGATGGGGGGGGGTTATGTGAACCTGGGAGAGTAGGAGACAGAGGCTGTGAGCATGTACAGAGAAAGAAAGTCAGGAAATGAAGAAGAGAAAGCGTTCTGTTTTGTGCCCCAGTAATGGGGTGTATCTCTAAAGCAGAAGTTGAACTGCTTGAGTTCATGTCATGAATGCTCAATGTGCACCCTGCACCTCGGCAGAGAGCTGGTCCCCTACTGCTTCACCAGGGTGCCACCATGTGGTCAAAACAACTACAGCAAGTACTCCTCTACAAGACAGCTTCACAGACACAGGTAGACATAGTAGAAGTGTAGTCAGTTTCACAGACACAGGTAGACATAGTAGAAGTGTAGTCTACTAGGTGTACGAGGCTAATGCTCATTGACATATTTCAAAGTCTAGAGGGCTTTTTTAATATCACATCCTAATCCTCAATATAACCTAGGTGCACAAAATGCAGCAGGGCTTACTGAATGTTCATTATATTAGTCATTTAGCAGACACTTTTATCCAAAGCGACTTACAATAATTGCATTAAGTCGTAGGAAGTCAGTGTACTACTAACGTAGGAAGTCAGTGTAGTACTACCCAGAACTCACATGTGCATCTCCTTTCTAAACAGGTGACTAAGAGCATAATCTAGTGCTAAAGCCGAAGTGCATAAGTAGAAAAACAGAAATACAATACCTGGTAATACTTCTTTGAAGAGAGTGAGTTTTGAGCCTGCAGTGAAAAATGGGCAGCGACTGCTGTCCTGATGTCAGTTCATTCCACCACTGCAACCAGTCTTCTCCAGGTAGCAGAGCGTAGCGGTCGGGAGGGGGTGTAGGGTTTGACCATGGCCTGGAGGTAGCAGAGCGTAGCGGTCGGGGGGGGTGTAGGGTTTGACCATGGCCTGGAGGTAGCAGAGCGTAGCGGTCGGGGGGGGTGTAGGGTTTGACCATGGCCTGGAGGTAGGAGAGCGTAGCGGTCGGGGGGGGGGTGTAGGGTTTGACCATGGCCTGGAGGTAGCAGAGCGTAGTGGTCGGGGGGGGGGTGTAGGGTTTGACCATGGCCTGGAGGTAGCAGAGCGTAGCGGTCGGGAGGGGGTGTAGGGTTTGACCATGGCCTGGAGGTAGCAGAGCGTAGCGGTCGGGAGGGGGTGTAGGGTTTGACCATGGCCTGGAGGTAGCAGAGCGTAGCGGTCGGGAGGGGGTGTAGGGTTTGACCATGGCCTGGAGGTAGCAGAGCGTAGTGGTCGGGAGGGGGTGTAGGGTTTGACCATGGCCTGGAGGTAGCAGAGCGTAGTGGTCGGGGGGGGTGTAGGGTTTGACCATGGCCTGGAGGTAGCAGAGCGTAGCGGTCGGGAGGGGGTGTAGGGTTTGACCATGGCCTGGAGGTAGGAGGGAGCTGTTCCTTTCATTGCCCTGTAGGTTAGTGCTAGAGTTTTAAACTGGATGCGAGCTGCTACAGGGAGCGAGTACTCCAATGTTACTTGGTGTGTATCCATTGTCATGCATTTTATTAAACACACACAGAATCCAACATGGCCGCCCATCCGTCCACCTCACTGGTCCTGTCCCCCAGGGGGCCACATCTCTTCCCAGACCCTCAAAATAATGTTTTCTTAATTGACCTGCCTTTGTTAAATACATGTAATCTTGACACACACACAAACACAGCAAATCACTCATTTCAAAAGGCCAAGTAGCAGAGGAAGATCAACCTTTATTTATTGAAACTGCTTGCATACAAAATATATTGCACTATAACCAAACAATGTCAACATACAACCCAATCTGGATCCGCTAATATGTACAAAGAAAATATTGCCCAAAGTGCAGTTAATAACATACAAGGTCGGCTCCACCTTGGTTTTCATATCTACAGTATTTCAGTTTTTCACTCCTCTTTGTCAACCACAACAGCCTAAGATGTGTGCGAGAAATGTTTAACAATTGTTTTTTGTCTTCTTTAATCATTAACCTTATACATTCCCAAAATAAATTACTAGAAAACAGTCTATTTGGCAACAATTAGACATTTTTAATCTCACAGAAGACAAGTTTGTTTTATTGTTCTTTTCTATAGAGCTTTGATAGTGTCAGGCTGTCTTTATCTAATGCCTGCGCCAGTAGAAGGCAGAGAACCATAGCTGTATTCCTAAATTAAGAAAATGTTTAGATTCTCTAAAATTGCAAACTTCCTTCCACACTTAATTGGAGGAATCACTTATCCGACATGACTGGACTGTTGACAGCTGTGTAGACGCATATTTTCTCAATCCAAATCATGTTAGATTGTAGATTACCTCAAGCAAGAATGCATTTCTGAGGCATTGAAGACATAGCAGTGCTGGTCCAGGATCAGGTCACTTCTTTGTCCTTATCGTCTTATTTATGGTGAGCTACACGGCAAAAATGATCCTAGATCAGCACCTTCACTCCTTGAGACTTAATGAATATGGGCCCAAGTCCCCTGTCCTCAGTGGGCACCTGTTCAATCAACCATCACGCCTTCAGAAAAGATCTGGATTGGTTAAGTGAATGCTAGAGAGATCTTCTGCCATATTTATTAAACCAATCCAACGCTTTTAGATCACAATACGTAGGGTTAGTTCAGTTACCCCGCAACAGCGTGGTGTCTTTTAGAAAAGACAACATACCATGTCAGGTAGTCCATAGATACAACCCAAACACCTCTCCCTTATTCACAGATATACACCACTTAACCGGCAGGAAACTAACAGCCTACCATTATTCCTTTCTTACATTGGAACAAGTCATCAATGCCAATAGAAAATACACAGCTCTTTTCTGTCTCATCTCTCAAGACTGGTCTAATATAAAAGCAAAGAGGATCAAACGCAGAAAATACGTATTCAAAAATATCTGTATACATGTGGGCAGGGTCCATGTTTAGTAGTGTAACGTTCATCAGGGTGTGGGGGGTCAATCAATGGACTGATTTAATTCAAACTTCAATTCAGCCAAACAAGTGAATATGATTTCATTCATTGAAAGATCCAGGGTTTTGAACACACAACTGGCAAATGTTCTAATGTAATTTCACTCCCAGGACAGAGAGGAACAGGAATGTGAACTGAAATGCAACCATGTTGATCTGTTGGAATAGTAAGTCTACTAGACTGGTACAGAAGCAGAGCTAAAGGACCAGCCAGCCCGCTAGATAGATGTTCACTTGGGGTTCCTAATGGTGCATCACCAGCCAATTTAGCATAGCCAATCAACCACACAGGAAGGAAAATAAATAGAAACAAGACACTAGGCATACCCTCACAGTCAGTACGTTTGTAAAGAGTCCTCAACTGTAAACTAAGGTTTAGTTAAAATGTACAAGCGCTGGTCAGATAAGACATAGGGTTTTAACACAGAACTAAGCTTTGCTCCCTCCACAGTAGACTAGAAGTACATTAGACTCAAGAGTTAGTTACAAGGGCTTATCTAGACTGGAACATGGACAGCATTCATGTGATTCACCTGCCGAAGAAGAAAAATCTTACCAACATCATAGTTTATTAGAGTTCATATTATTTAGCTGTTGCAGATAACACAAAAAAAGAATAAGTGCACATTTGAAGTTCAATCCAAAATGACAGTAAAAATCTTAGCAAAATTATAATTGTATACAGTATGCAAACCCCCTTCTTCTTTTGTTAACCCTGACAGTTGGATATGACCAGCTGTCGATGTCCTTTCAACAATATGTTTGGATTCGACAGATTTGTGCCAGAGGCCTCCTCCCCTCCCCCCCCCTCCCCCCCCACCCTCAAACGACACTAAAATGCAGAGCAACAGTAAGCTGACAAATGTTGAAAAGAACATGTCCTCAATACCTCTGGCCTGCTGAACTAAGAATACCCCCCTTCCTGTGATTTCCATCACAGGCTAAAAAGAAGTCCATCACTGTCTCCACTGAAGCGGCGCGGGCGCGAGGAAACAAAGCCTTGCTGAAACTCCACCTCCCGTTCCCCTCAATGTCAAAACCCCCCTTGATAAAGACACACATGCATTGCTAGGTTAAAAAGACAAAATTACTCTGGTCTCCGATATGGAGTTATGTTGACTACTGTACATGAGAGCAAGTTCCATGGCTGTTGTGGAGATGTCTTTTTCCCTGAATTGGACTTCTAGTTGTGATACTATCCACACAAGATTAAAGGCACAGATCAGACAGAAAGGTTGGTATGATGGTTTTTTCTTCATTTATTTTCTTGTTTTGTTGCTAATGGCGCAGCTATGGGCTGTGGTTGTAATGATGTATTCAACACGTCAAATTCTGTCCAATACTTGAGGTGCTCTCGATTTTGGTTACCCAGCGCCACCGAGACGAACGGATGGGCAAACGGCTAAATCAGCACCTCAATACTACATAAACCTTTCAGGCATTTGATGTACAGTATTTGAACTTGTTCTGGTTCAGATGAGCTCCAAACATGGCCTGGTGACAGAAGGATCCAGATACTGGTGAAGTGAGTGGGACCCAACCCCACACCTGGGCTGTGTTCAGAACCGAGCAAACCAAGAACTGAACTAAAACAGAGCAATATTGACCTGGCATTTCATGAGCTGTGGCGACTCTGGGCAATAATAAAGGGCTATGGCTGCTTCGCCGGTCCCATTGGGACACACCCAACACAAGGGGAGTAAACAGTTACCACACAGAAAGTTGAAGAAACACTGTCTCAAACAAGAAAAGCTGTTGGGAAACATTTGGGTGAACTGAACGCAGTCCAGGAGAAGCGGCGATATCAGGACATGAGAGCATTTGATAGAAAACCAGACCCTTAAGAAATACACGGCGATCGGTCAGGGCCCTCCACGTCCACACCCTCAGCCTCACAGCTTAGAAGAATAGTCCCACAGGTAGTTGTCAGCCACAACAATGTCGATTAGAAAAAAACACTGCAGTCGTTTTTTAGTTCCCTTCCATGCCAAACTGAAATCCTTCCTAGGTTCCTTCCCTGTACACAGAAAACCCAGCCCGGCCCAGTCCAGCCCAGTCCGGCCCAGCCCGGCCCAGCCCAGCCCAGCCCAGCCCAGCCCAGTCCAGTCCGGTCCAGCCCAGCCCAGCCCAGCCCAGCCCAGCGCAGCACCTCCTCCCTCTGTGGCGGCGGCTAGGTGCTGTGTCCAGTGTGCTTCCTTCCGTCCATGACCAGATCCTCTTTGGCCTGATGAGTCTCTAATGTAGAAGCTTCTGAATCGACGACTAAGTGTGTGTGTGTGTGTTGAGTGTGTGTGACAGCGGGGGAGAGACCAAGATGCGTGCGTGTGTGTGTGTGTGTGTGTGTGTGGAGTCTCATCTACGACACTCCGTTCACCAGTGGGGGCGGAGCGGCGTCGGGGCCGTCCGGCTTCTCTTTCTTGATCGCTCGCTCCTTGGCGGGTCTCTGTCGGGTGGTGGTCTCCCCGGACGCGTGGGGGGCGCGGCCTGCGTGCACGCTGCGCTCGTTGTTGCCGTCAACGCGGATCTGTGCCAACAGACAGACAGCAGGATGGGGGTTAGAAATTGTGAATACAAGTTAAAATCGGAAGGAAAAAAAAACTCACAAAAAAAAACTAGACGTTTCTTTTTATGGGAAAAAAAGCTTCTTTTTTTAACATTTGTGAAACAACAAATTCTTTAATCGTGGAGATTCTAACATTCTTTGTTCTCACCACCCCTACCCTTTACTCAGGACTTTGTTGAGGCACCTTTAGCAGTGATCACAGCCTCAAGTCTTCTTAGGCGTGACGCTGCAAGCTTGGCATCCCTGGATTTGGGGAATTCCTCTGATTGTTCTCTGCAGATCCTCAAGCTGTCAGGTTAGATGAGGAGTGTTGCTAGTAGTAACCTAACCCTAACCCTAACCCTAACCCTAACCCTAACCCTAACCCTGACCCTAACCCTAACCCTAACCCTAACCCTAACCCTAACCCTGACCCTAACCCTAACCCTAACCCTAACCCTAACCCTGCTACACAGCCATGTTCAGGTCTTTCCAGAGATTACAGTTGGGTTGGACTCCAATCAACTAATCACTAATCTAGTCACTGCCAAAGGTGCCTCAACCAAGTACTGAGTAAAGGGTCTGAATACTTATGTACGGACATTACTGATATTTCAATTTTTATTTTTAATACATTTCCAAAAACGTCTAAAAATATTTTTTCTCTGTCATTATGGGATATTGTGTGGAGATTGGAAAAAATAAATCTATTAAATAGTAATCTATTTTGGAATAAGGCTGTAACATAAAATGTGTAAAAAGTGAAGGGGTGCGAGTACTTTCTGGATGCACTGTGAAGGGATCTAGGTGGTTCAGCCTGACCAGAGCACAGGTCAGATGAGACTAGCTGGTCCCTCAAAGCCCTCTATCTGGATTTCTCAAATTCAAAACCAAATGAAGTGAAGACATGCGAGCGACCCCCTCTTTACTACTGGTCATCACCAGCATGTGTGCAAAAAAACAACACACCCACACACACACACACACACCCCCACACACACACACACACACACACACACACACACGTACTGTACACAAAGTGATACTGTCCACATGATAACAGGTTTTTTAGTTAGCAGCAGAGCATACTTATGGGTGGAAATATGAGGGCGAATCTACACTGTGTACTGGTTGTGGTAGTTGTGATGCTTGGAGGGCTGGCCTGATTGGACGGGCCTTGCTCAGGGCTGGCCTGATTGGACGGGCCTTGCTCAGGGCTGGTCTGATTGGACGGGCCATTTACGTCTGCCGGCTCCCGGCTTGATTGGGATTTTCAGTCGAGATTAATTACAATGACTTATTTCCTTGTGCTTGCTTGAATAGACATTACTCACTCGGCTGATTAACCATTTTCACACATTAGCCACCAATCTAGACGCTATGTGCTGTGATTGTTTTAGTGCACTCTACAGTCCATCATTCACAATAGAAGGAACTGATTTGTCGTAGAGATTGTGGAAGCCATTTTGTATCCTTGTCCATTGATGTAGGTTACAGATGTGTGCATTTATCATAAAAAAATATTTAATTGACTTAAGACAATTAAAAACATATTTTCGTTTGAGAAATCATCTCAGAACCTTCTGAGGGCGTGTTAACGGTGGACCTCCAGTTTGACAACCACTGTGATAAGCCAAGACAGTCTCTCACAAACACTGTTTACAAAACAGTCCCTAAGAACGCAAGCTGGCAGATATCACTGTAATTATTTTCATGTAAGCAGTCCGCAAGGACCACAAGGGCATAAGCTTGAGAAACTGTTAGTGTCCTTCAGCTGCATGTTCAAACCAGGCGCAGAGCACCACCTGGTGGCAGAGCAGAGCACCACCTGGTGGTAGAGCAGAGCACCACCTGGTGGTAGAGCAGAGTCACCACAGCATCTTCTTCCGTGCTCGGAACATCAAATTGATTATATTATAGGAGGACGGCGCGTTTTGAGGACGCGAGGAGACAAACTAAGAGCAATCAAAGAAACTCCAGAGGTTGAACCTGGGATGAGACTGACCTGTAGAGAATCTTCCGGAGGCCTCATCTTGGTGTCCCGAACATTACGAGGACGAGAATCGTTCCACTGCATGTCCTCAGCTGCTTCACAAACACAGAGGAGGAGCAAGGTCACATTGACTATCAAGGTCCCACAGACATTCAGTGGAAAATACTCTTCCATTTCATTACTTATCATTGCAAAGATGGAAGTAAGCTAACAAATCAATAAATGTATGAGGCCCTTGGACCAGGGCCACTTAAGAGTGCCTCTTGTAAAGAATAGGTCATAGAAGAATGAAGATAGGACAGCAAAAAATAGATGAGTCCTATTGCTAATACACACACCTTTAAACCCTCCGCCGCCTCCTCTTCCCCTCCCCCCTCGACCACGTGGCCCTCCCCCTCCTCGCTTCCGTCCGTCAGGGCGCTTGGGGAAGCCAACTCCCCCCGGGAGCTCGTCGGTGGGTGCCAGGGACCAATCGCTGAGCTCGTCCTTGTGGTCTGACTCGGTCTCCGACGCGTTGGAGGCCTCGGAGTTGGTGCCTGGCGAAATCAAAAAGAAATCCGCATTTACTTCTAAAACTCACTTTTACAGGCAAAGGCACGAGGAAAAAATAAAGATAAAGACAATATGGAACATGACACAGGTCTCTGAAAGTCATATCCTAAAAAGCGTTCTCATTATCATCCATTTTGAAAGTGAAGTGCAAACCCAACGTCGATTCCCATAGCTACCTGAAGCGAAAGGGGGGCCCCTGCGCCCCCGACCCCCCCTGCTGAAGGGTTTACCCCCCCTCTGGGTGCTCAGCCCCAGGCCCGAGCCCAGGCCCATGCCGTTGTCGATGACCAGTCCCTTCTCTATACGCCCCCCCTGGCTCCGGGGCCCGCCCCCGATCTGGCGCAGCTGCTCGTCGATCTGCAGGCGCTCCATGCGCAGCTGGTCCACTTCCTGGAAGGGAAGGGGAGGGGAGGAGGGTCATCCTTTGATTGGTCAGTACTTCAGCTTGGAAGCACTCTCACAGTGGGGTTTTGGTTTGGGTTCTGAAGGGCACTTTGAGACTACCCTGGCTCCAGCTCCTGAATCTGAATTTCAGGGTCGTCCAGAGTGATCTCTCGGCTCAATCAGCGTCCTTTGAATTAAACTGTGCAACGTGATAGTAACAGCATCTAACTAGCCTTCAGATAGTTGAGGTGGTAGGTTAGCATGTAACTAGCCTTCAGATAGTTGAGGTGGCAGGTTAGCATGTAACTAACCTTCAGATAGTTGAGGTGGCAGGTTAGCATGTAACTAGCCTTCAGATAGTTGAGGTGGTAGGTTAGCATGTAACTAGCCTTCAGATAGTTGAGGTGGTAGGTTAGCATGTAACTAACCTTCAGATAGTTGAGGTGGTAGGTTAGCATGTAACTAACCTTCAGATAGTTGAGGTGGTAGGTTAGCATGTAACTAACCTTCAGATAGTTGAGGTGGTAGGTTAGCATGTAACTAACCTTCAGATAGTTGAGGTGGTAGTCCAGCAGTACTTTAGCGTTGGAGATGCTTTCCTTAGTTCCCACGAAGACGAAGGGCACCATGCCCTGAGAGATCGCACAGAGGGAGAGGGGAGACAAGGCTGAGTTAATGAAATAGTCACTTGACGATATAGAAAGCGCTCATGTCACGTCGGTAACGCAATGATCTCCATGGCGAGACAATGCATGTATGATTGATTTAGGCTGTCGAGCACAATGACACCACTGGTCTAGACCCGTGAGGGCTTCCTGGCCATCAAATCAAGATATTCCTAGGCATATTAGACTTAGGCCTGTCTCATAATGGGCGCGTTCCATTCGACTCACTGACCTCCTCCACTGCTGCAGGCTTCTTGTCGTTCTCTGCCTCGATCCTCACTCTGACCACCCCCGACTTATCAACCACCTCCTGGATCAGCTTCCCGTTCTTCCCAATCACTTTTCCTGGAAGAGGACAGAACAGGACGCATCGGGAAGGGGGATGAAGTGAAGAGTAGAGTGGAGCAGAAATGTAGTTCCATGTGTCTGTATAGTCATGACTGTGATACACAATACACAAGGTGCACCGCTTTGACCAAGTCTGGCTTACCCACTAGGTTCCTAGGAACCTTGATACTATCTTCAGAGAACTCCAGGAAACTCCTGGCCTTCCTCACGGCCTCCTGGTCCTAAGAGTCAAACACAGCACACAATCAAACCGCTCACTGTGCCAAGAGGGTACGGTAAGACTTCAGTGGTGATTTGCACAAAAGACCAAGTGGTTCGTTTGGGACAGGTCCTAGAGGTTGGTTTGGGCATTGGTTTGGGCAATGGCCTAGTGTTGAGTTCGGGCGAGGTCCTAGCGGTGAGTTTTGTATTATGTCCTAGTGGTTTGTTTGGGGCCAGGTCCTAGCATACGAGCTTCCGGCCAGCAAGCTGGTGTTACAGTATAGGAGCCATCTCCATGGTGTGAAAGCAAGTCACAAGGACATCCTACCAAAACATTCGAGGGCTTAATTAAGATGGATGCGGAAGTGGAGGCCACCGATGTGATCACCAGGTGTATGGAGGACCAGGCTAACTGGAGACGAAGATGGGCCCGTCTGTGGACGACCCGATGATGACAGGGGTCGGCTTGGACTATGGCCTAGAGTTGAGTTTGGGCCAAGTCCAAGTTAGTTTGGGCTAGGTCCTTAGAGGTTGGCTTGGCCCAGGTTCTAGCTACCTCTCCATAGATGTGGAAGGTGCAGGTCTCCTCGTCCAGGTCGATGGTGGTGACTCCGGGAACCTTACGGGCCTGCTGGATGTTGGCTCCGTGGGTACCGATGGCGAGGCCCATCAGGTCGTCACGCACCACAAACTGCTCGTGGAACCTGGACGCCAGCTGCCGAGAGCTCTGCCCCCACACACACACAGATTAAGAACACAAACGTTGTGAGCACATTTACACAATGCAAACACACACACACACAATTAATAAACATATGGGCAGACATGCACACGCAAACAGGTAAACCAAACAAACATTCCAGTATTTGAGAGCAGGCCAGTGTGTAAAGTGTGTCTGTACCTCCAGTTGGCGATTGGCCTCCTCGTTCCTCTGCATTAGAGACAGCTTGGTGCGCACGCTCCGGAAGTGCATGTCCGTCATCATGTTGGCCCTCTTGGTGGTCACCTCATTGACAGACTGAACCACAGCAGAGGCACAAAAATTGAGCACAACATTCGATACACATACACATTGATCAATTTAACTTTACTGGTCTACAGATGTGTTAATGGCGGTAGGAAAACCCAGAAGCTGATTGATGCCTGCTTCTGAGAGAGAGAGAGAGAGAGAGAGAGAGAGAGAGACAGACACACATACCAGAATAACCAGTTGTTTCTTGTCCAAATCGTATGTTACACTGAATGCACCCACTGCCTTCTTGAAGTCTTTGTGCGCCGACTCTTTTGAACACCTGGACATGGAGGAAAGGAAACAAATGTACAACTTCCAGAACACATACTGATTCTGTAATTTCCCCTAAGGGATCAGTAAAGTACTACCTCCCTACCTAATATTAACACACAGCTGTGGAAAAGGCTTGAAAGTGCACTATAATGTAATTTATCTTCAATCTTTCATGACTCACCTGGCAAAGGTTTACAGCTCTTCATAACAATGCCTAGCAATTACACTCATGTAGTACATAGCTAAGACATGAGATTTAGGGAAATAAAGTTAAGTACATTAAGTCATAGGTCACAATAGCATGCAGTAGGTCTACTTACATTTGCCGTAAGTCCTCGGGTACATCCAGACTCATTTTCAGGAAGGTGTTTTTTGTAGCCGGCTTATTTGGGTTGACAGGTCGTAACCTCTCCAGTGTGACTATTTCATTGAGAGTGGCATCGCAAGCGGCATACTCTATCACATAAAACTAGAGAGAGGAGAAAAAAGAATAGGCTTATTACACTCAAAATACACAGCAAAATCACCCCACTATGTTATAGGGAGTTCAGGGCTCGTCTGTCTGCAAGTGTTACTTGAATAGGAAAGGAGGCATCAGTCTGCAGAGTTGTTCCCTCATTAATTTCTCTTCACTACAGATTTGTGGAGGAGTGAACAAGAGGCCTTGGGAGGCAATAACTGTTTGGAATAGAATACATCAGAGGAAACTATTTACCTCTCCCTTCACCATGCGAACCTTGGCCAGCCACCACCCACACGGCTCCTTATCATTGGCCCTGGAATACACCTGGGAAGAACACAGAGGAGTCGTTTCATGTTGTGACACAGAAAAAAAAACTGTAATTTTACTTCGCCTGATCTGCTGTCTGTTAAAAACCAGAGCCATTAGTTGCTGTTAACTTTCTCTCCGTTTAAGGAGGGCAATGTCCCTGCAGATAAATGTTGACTAGACACTCGCAACGAGTCACAAACATACTGAGGGGTGCTTGGTTACGTGGGTGGAACGTCTACATTGAAGAGTGAGAGAGCAGTCCTCCTTTACTTACAGCACGTACCTCAACTTCATCACTCTCGTTGATCTCTTTCTGGAAACCCGTGGCCGGTGGGAAGCGAACATCGTGGAAGGGAATTTGACGGTCAGGCTGCCAACTGAAAGATTCAAGTCATGTCAGAACCAGGCTAAAAGTGACAGATGAATGGCTGCTTCCCTGTCTTGAGGTTACTCTAAAATCAGGGACCATCAGTGACAATGTACTATGGCAGAAAGATCATATCTGTGTCCTCCCAGAAACCTTTACCAAAAAAAACCGTTTTATAGCATGATAGAGGGAAACTACAATTGCAAGTTACAAAGGTGATGCTTTGCTAATTCCTATATGCATGACAGGTGCTGAACCTATACCATGCATAATCCGTACGCATTTCATTCTACACACATGACAAAGATGATTGACGTAACGTTACAGCTCAATTCCAGATCCCACTGTACTGACTTGCAATCTGCATTTGTATATGAAGCTAGCTAGCTAGCCTGTTAGGATTAACTAGCAAGGCCCAACGTCACTGTTATAGCTATTACCAAAGCCCATCTCTACTAATGCAAGGTAGACAAGGTAAACAAGGCTACTCACTTGTTCTCAAAAGACACAGTGACACCGCTTTCATGCACGTCCTTCACATGGGCCTAGGAGGGAAACAGGACAGACATTAGTCCTTCACATGGGCCTAGGAGGGAAACAGGACAGACATGAGCTGGTGCTAGCTAAGGTTAACTTAACATGCAACAACCCAACACATGCTCTATACCTGAACACTATTATGAAATGTTCTAGCTAGTCTAGCTAACCTTGCAAAAGATCACCACAGTTTGAAATCGTCACGTTACTCTAAAATGCAAAAACCTGTCTAACACAGTAACCCTCACCAGACAGGGTCTGCAGGGGAGCTAGCCTCAGTTAGCCTCATATACAGACCTGTCTAACCCAGTAACCCTCATCAGACAGGGTCTGCAGCTTAGCTAGCTAGCCTCAGTTAGCCTCATATACAGACCTGTCTAACACAGTAACCCTCATCAGACAGGGTGTGCAGGGGAGCTAGCTAGCCTCAGTTAGCTAGCTAGCCTCAGTTAGCCTCATATACAGACCTGTCTAACACAGTAACCCTCATCAGACAGGGTCTGCAGGGTGGCTAGCCTCAGTTAGCCTCATATACAGACCTGTCCAACACAGTGACCCTCATCAGACAGGGTCTGCAGGGTAGCTAGCTAGCCTCAGTTAGCCTCATATACAGACCTGTCTAACACAGTGACCCTCATCAGACAGGGTCTGCAGGGTGGCTAGCCTCAGTTAGCCTCATATACAGACCTGTCCAACACAGTGACCCTCATCAGACAGGGTCTGCAGGGTAGCTAGCTAGCCTCAGTTAGCCTCATATACAGACCTGTCTAACACAGTGACCCTCATCAGACAGGGTCTGCAGGGTGGCTAGCCTCAGTTAGCCTCATATACAGACCTGTCTAACCCAGTAACCCTCATCAGACAGGGTCTGCAGGGTGGCTAGCCTCAGTTAGCCTCATATACAGACCTGTCTAACACAGTAACCCTCATCAGACAGGGTGTGCAGGGTAGCTAGCCTCAGTTAGCCTCATATACAGACCTGTCTCACACAGTAACCCTCATCAGACAGGGTCTGCAGGGTAGCTAGCCTCAGTTAGCCTCATATACAGACCTGTCTAACCCAGTAACCCTCATCAGACAGGGTCTGCAGGGAAGCTAGCCTCAGTTAGCCTCATATACAGACCTGTCTAACCCAGTAACCCTCATCAGACAGGGTCTGCAGGGGAGCTAGCCTCAGTTAGCCTCATATACAGACCTGTCTAACCCAGTAACCCTCATCAGACAGGGTCTGCAGGGTAGCTAGCCTCAGTTATCCTCATATACAGACCTGTCTAACACAGTAACCCTCATCAGACAGGGTCTGCAGGGGAGCTAGCTAGCCTCAGTTAGCCTCATATACAGACCTGTCTATCACAGTAACCCTCATCAGACAGGGTCTGCAGGGTAGCTAGCCTCAGTTAGCTACAGACCTGTCTAACCCAGTAACCCTCATCAGACAGGGTCTGCAGGGTAGCTAGCTAGCTTAGTTAGCTACATATACAGACCTGTCTAACCCAGTAACCCTCATCAGACAGGGTCTGCAGGGGAGCTAGCTAGCCTCAGTTAGCTAACCCTCATCAGACAGGGTCTGCAGGGTAGCTAGCCTCAGTTAGCCTCATATACAGACCTGTCCAACACAGTAACCCTCATCAGACAGGGTCTGCAGGGTGGCTAGCTAGCCTCAGTTAGCCTCATATACAGACCTGTCTAACACAGTAACCCTCATCAGACAGGGTCTGCAGGGGAGCTAGCTAGCCTCAGTTAGCCTCATATACAGACCTGTCTAACCCAGTAACCCTCATCAGACAGGGTGTGCAGGGTAGCTAGCCTCAGTTAGCCTCATATACAGACCTGTCTAACACAGTAACCCTCATCAGACAGGGTCTGCAGGGTGGCTAGCCTCAGTTAGCCTCATATACAGTTAGCAAGCCTCGATAACTAGCCATGTCTAGCGAGGGTAAAGTCACTAGCTCACGATACCTAGCCAGCTGATTATCTGGGTCTGGCGAGGGACGGTTGGTTTTAGCTACGTAGTGATGCTATGTAGATAACGTGAGCTAGCTAGTACGAGCTAATGATCTAGCATTGGATCAGCCCACTGCCTCTACGAGGCCTGAAGTTCATCCGGTTAAACACTTAAAATGCATTTGGATTGGGGAGCATAACGCAACAAAACCATGATAAAACCATGGCACAGAACCATGATAAACCCTGATCAAACACTGGCCCAGAAGCAGCTAAGGAAGCGCAGCTACATGCTAACATGATCTCACCTGGTAGAAAGGGTTAGGGTGAGGGTTAGGGTTAGCTACATGCTAATGAGCCCATACATAAGGGTTAGGGTATATAGGGTTAGGTGACCCTTACCTGGTAGAAAGCCCCACTCGTCCCTCTGACTTCCACCGTGAGCTCGTCCATGACGCTAGAGAGAGACCTGCTAGAGGAGAGAGAGACCTGCTAGGAGAGAGAGCTGCTAGGAGAGACCTGCTAGGAGAGAGAGCTGCTAGGAGAGAGAGACCTGCTAGGAGAGAGAGACCTGCTAGGAGAGACCTGCTAGGAGAGAGACCTGCTAGGAGAGACCTGCTAGGAGAGAGAGACCTGCTAGGAGAGAGCTGCTATGAGAGAGAGAGATGCTAGGAGAGAGACCTGCTAGAGGAGAGAGAGAGCAGCTAGCGGAGAGAGAGACCTGCTAGCGGAGAGAGAGACCTGCTAGCGGAGAGAGAGAGACCTGCTAGCGGAGAGAGCTGCTAGGAGAGAGCAGCTAGGAGAGAGCTGCTAGGAGAGAGACCTGCTAGCGGAGAGAGACCTGCTAGCGGAGAGAGAGAGAGCTGCTAGGAGAGAGACCTGCTAGGAGAGAGCTGCTAGGAGAGACCTGCTAGCGGAGAGAGCTCACTGCGGTCCTGGTCAAGTCTCCTTGCAACGACGTGTTCTCTATCGATAATAACGCAGTAAAAACGTCCTTGAACAATCATGCGAGTCCACAGATACCAGATCAGTTCTCAGATCAGTTCTCAGCTACCAGAGAAACGAAAGCGAAACAGAGCAGGTTCCGTGTGACTGTGTGACTGAGTGGTTTCATCAGGTTCCGTGTGACTGAGTGGTACTGTGTGGCTGTGTGGTTCATCAACTGGGCTGAACGCGTCGATGTCAACAGAAGAGCCTTCCTTCCTTCCTTCCTTCCTTCCACGTGATCACTTGAGGGTCAACTCCAGCCCAGGGTCAAGGGTCAGCTGTCAGGCTTTCACACATTCTGATCACAGATGGACATTCTTTAAATATTATAACGAATAGGGAAGAAGGCAGGAGTCAGCCTTCTAGTTGTCCCTGTATTGGAGTTTATTGGCACAAGAGATAACACACAAACTGCTCTCAGGGTTACAGGAAACATGCAGACCCTAATGTGCACTATAGGGCCACTCCACCTGACAGGAGGCCTACCACCCATTACGACCCCGTGGTGGCCAGTCTAGTTCACTAATATAAATCATTTACAAGGTAAAGGGTAGTGGCTAGTTCCCATAAACGCCGCTCCCCTAACCCCCCAACCCTGAACCTAACCCAAACTTTTACCCTAAACCTAACCGAGCCCTAACCCTAATCGAGCCCTTGTACTTATTTGTATTTGCACTTTTGTAGTACTTTTTATGCTCTGTATATGTATTTTTTGTTCTATGTTTTTACCTGTGAAGCACTTTGGTTCAGCCACAGCTGTTGTAAATGTCATGTGCTATACAAATAAAGGTGACTTGACTAACTTAACCCTAAATGGCCTCTGCATTTATGGGAACTAGCCTTTACCCAAGTTAAAGCGTAATAAGCTTGATTGATAGCAGCCAATACAGTCGAAGATCCTATTCCTTCAAATGCAGACCTTTCTGGTCTGTTCAACTTAAGTTGCTATCTGGCATGTGTGCAGCCAGTGTACAATGACTGCGAGCCTGACCCAGCGAAGACGGTAGGTTCAGCTTCCCTCAGTTTCCATCGGTATCAGACTGTTCAATATGGCTACGCATTTTTATATCTGTTAATGTGTAGGCTACCTGTGCTAAATGAATTAGTAGACCTAGGATATATGCTAAAACTCAGGGTGATGTGAGAGTCAAGTTTCATAAGAAGGAGGCCAGTTATAGGTGACAAATATCCAGTCTGCCATATACATGTGTGTGGAGCTACAGTAACTGACTCACTGGCCCTACTTCTGCACTGCTAGAGGAGGCGATCGGCCTATGGTTCTGATTCTAGCTACATAATGGGGGGCGGCATAGAGCTTGGGAGGTAGAGTGGCCGGTCGCAAGGTCCCCGGTTCGATCCCAGCTCCCGGCAGTGTGCTGAAGTGTCCTTGAGTACTGGCTACTAGTGTTGCAAAGGGGTGGAAAATTTCCGGTAAATTTCCTGAAATTTACCATGGGAAGTAAAGCTCGGGAATTTTAGAAATTTTGACCTTTTTTGTAGCCTATTTTATTTTATATACTTATTTTTGGATTTTATCCCGTTTTCATCCAATTTTGTAGCCAATTGACCCTGACCTAGTGTCCAGTTACCCCCTACTAACTGTTGAGGATTCATCACAAAACCCAGACGGTCAGCAATGTGAAAGGGAGGGACAACTCCCTGACTATCTCAGCTCACAAATGTAGGTCCAACACCGGACAGGGTTGCTGTTGTGGGAAAAACTCTAGCCGGGATTAAACTAACCACCCTCGGGGAGCGGAGGCCCAATAGTCCGCTCCCTCTGGGGTCCGACCATACTTGGCTCTGACGAGACCACTGGTTTCTAGTGGGCAGCTGCACCGGAACTCGGGCTGGGTATCGATACTGATTTCCAAAAGTGAATGATTGAATGAATCATTGAATGAATGAATGAACTATTCATTCCTTCATTTATTCATTCATTAAATAAAAGATCGATTTGAGGATTCATGAATCGTTTCTGAATCATTTGATCAGAATTCAGAATCGATTAATCGTTTTTTTTAACCCAGCCCTAACCAGAACACAATGCATTAGACCACTACACCACCGCAGACCCTATAACAGGGAACCTAAATATAGCCTAGTTGGGGAAAAACTGCAATTCTAGATCTTGCAGCATGGTCTTGGTTAAAACAACCTGATTTAATGCAAATTCAGTAGAATTTGAACCCTGTACTGTGCATTCATCCATCACATGTGCAGTGCATTCTTCCATCACATGCTCAGCTAATTCCTAGCACCCTTCACACTAAGAGGGCTGTAGAATCCATTTAAGTCCTACTCTCAAATAGATTTAGCAAAGATTTTCTTTTTTAAAATTAGTTTTAGAAATGTTTGCCTGCATGTGTGCTTATGACAAAACAATATGTTTACATTTAAGTCTGCTTATGACTAGGTAAATACAGTTGGTATAAATAACCCCAAAATTCCCAGTTTATTCCTGTTAATTCCCATAAATTCCTGTTAATTCCCATAAATTCCTGTTAATTCCCTTAAATTCCTGTTAATTCCCATGGAATGTTTCCAACTTTGAATATTCCCGGAATTTTGAAACCCTACTGGCTACTGAACCCCAAAATCACCCGGTGGCTCAGTACCTAGTAGTGTTCTATTAATACATCCATGCTCAGTACCTAGTAGTGTTCTATTAATACATCCATGCTCAGTACCTAGTAGTGTCCTATTAATACATCCATGCTCAGTACCTAGTAGTGTCCTATTAATACATCCATGCTCAGTACCTAGTAGTGTTCTATTAATACATCCATGCTCAGTACCTAGTAGTGTTCTATTAATACATCCATGCTCAGTACCTAGTAGTAGTGTACTCAGCACGAAGATCTTGGGCTTATATTTTTTATTTATGGAAGACACAGTCTGGTTTCCCACTCTGACCCTAGTACATCCATGCTCTGACCCTAATACATCCATGCTCTGACCCTAATACATCCATGCTCTGACCCTAATACATCCATGCTCTGACCCTAATACATCCATGCTCTGACCCTAATACATCCATGCTCTGACCCTAATACATCCATGCTCTGACCCTAATACATCCATGCTCTGACCCTAATACATCCATGCTCTGACCCTAATACATCCATGCCCTGACCCCATCTTCTCAGGAGATGAAGAGAAAGGATACACGGAAACAAGGAGACCTTTCTACTCAGAGGAAGTTGTTCATCCAGCTGCTCACTAGAGGGCAGTGTTGTATTGTGAAAGAATAAAGGATCCAGTACAGTTGATTCTGTAGAGAGTCGGGTAGGAATTTGACTGTGGGAGCAGATCATGATTATGGGAGGAAAATAGAAAATGACAGTCTAGATAATTGACTCTGTTTGATTGGTCACTAATATGAGAGTATACTTATGTATTCCAAAATTGTTTGCCACATACACATTTCTATTAACTTGGCTGCAATGATTGGGGCATTATTATGGTAAGAGCGGATTGCTTCCCACAGAAAGGTATAGAATGACTCCAAGCAGCAATCTGAACTATGGTAGTACAATGTACTATGGTATGTTTTGTTCAAATTGGCACAGTAGGGTACAACTGAAGGCAATTCATATCTGATCATTCTCTACACTTCAGTCACTCAGACAATGTTGTTTTGCCTCACTTTGTTTTTAACTGAAATTATTTCATGGTTTTGACAAGATAGGAATGTATTTATGTATTTATATTTTGCTACGCTTGCACTTGTCACTTCAGCTTTAGCACTAGATTCTGCTCTTTGTCACTTGTTTAGAGTTCTGGTGAGTAGTAGTACACTGACTGCCTATGTTAAATGCAATTACTGTATGTTGCTTTGGATAAAAGCACCTGCTAAATGACTGTAATGTAATGTATGTGTTTGGCCACAGTCAAAGGAAAGGGTTTTCCTCTTCCTCTATGCTGATAAGTTAGGACTCTGTATATGTACAGTATGTTTTGTGCCTTGTGTGCACTGTATGTCTGTGTGTGTATGCAAGGTATGTGTGTGTGAGAGAGAGTGAGTGTGTGCTTGCCTGTATGTGTATGTGCTCCCTCAAAAAAAAAAACACTCACACACACAGACACACACACACACACACATCCTGAGAGTGAAGTGCCTGTGCAAGCTACAGCGGGGAGCACAGCCACCTCTCCCTGCTATTAGCACTGCTGATGAGATGCAGGCGCAGGACTTAGTTCTGAAGCGCTTGCATACCATACTGGAGGATTCTCTGGACCTGCCCAAATGTTTTGCCCAATTTGTTTGTGTGTATGTGTGTGTGTGTGTGTGTGTGTTTGTGTGTGTGTGTGTGTGTGTGTGTGCGTGTGTGTGTGTGCGTGCGTGCGTGCGTGCGTGTGTGTTTACAGTATGTGTTTGTGTGTGTGTGATTAATTAGTGGGCCAGAAACAAAAATGTAAATATGGTGAAGGTGATTTGGGACCTGCAAAAACAGCATGAAAGTACACTAACAATCTTTGTAAAGTTTGTGTGCGCCCACAAACATAATGTGCAGAATAGTCTCTTCTCAGAATATCAAAACAGACCAAAAGTTGCAGCGTCACAACAGGTCAAAACCAAACCCAACCCCGCCGTCCCAGGGGAACAGTAATGTGAGCTTGCATTCCTACTGTCCTGTGGTCGTGTTTGTTTCCGTTTGAAGTCGCTGAGGTTTGTTTTGCTTTGCTCAGCAGATTCAGTGTGCAGAGAGCCCGCGGAAACTCGGGATAATAGGCTACATTATTGATTGCATCTGCAATTCATTATTCAGAAGTAAAGTGTAATGTAATGGGAATGAATAGCTCACTTCTGCATTTGTCCTGTGCTCTCGAGACCAGTGTCAGACGCCACAGGGTACAGCAATACCCAATACATTACACACTACCCAATACATTACACACTACCCACTACATTACACACTACCCAATACATTACACACTACCCACTACATTACACACTACCCAATACATTACACACTACCCACTACATTAAACACTACCCAATACATTACACACTACCCAATACATTACACACTACCCAATACATTACACACTACCCAATACATTACACACTGTATGAGACTTTCCCCATGCCTTACCTGTATGAGACTTTCCCCATGCCTTACCTGTATGAGACCTTCCCCATGCCTTACCTGTATGAGACTTTCCCCATGCCTTACCTGTATGAGACTTTCCCCATGCCTTACCTGTATGAGACTTTCCCCATGCCTTACCTGTATGAGACTTTCCCCATGCCTTACCTGTATGAGACTTTCCCCATGCCTTACCTGTATGAGACTTTCCCCATGCCTTACCTGTATGAGACTTTCCCCATGCCTTACCTGTATGAGACTTTCCCCATGCCTTACCTGTATGAGACTTTCCCCATGCCTTACCTGTAGGAGACTTTCCCCATGCCTTACCTGTATGAGACTTTCCCCATGCCTTACCTGTATGAGACCTTCCCCATGCCTTACCTAACTTCCCTTATGCTCTTTAACTTTGTACCTTTGTCTGTGCAGTAGGTTGAGTTGCTGTTCTGTTCATGGTGACAAGTTGCATTTTAGGACATGGTATGGAATGGCACGGGGTGGCATGGTATGGAATGGCACGGGGTGGTATGGAATGGCACCGGGTGGTATGGAATGGCACGGGGTGGTATGATATGATTTGATATGTTTTGGTGCAGTATGATATCGTAGTAGAGAGTAGGCGAAATGCTCCCTTTATTAATAATTCAAATTTGGAACTGTGCATGGTCGATCTCAAGCCTTGCTAGTCCCCAAAAATTCGATAGCACATTGTGTTGAATCGCATCGTATCATATCAGGACATGTCCGTCAATAGCAGCGGAATGACTCCCAACAAAGATCAAGTACCAAATTGACTGCACCTGTGAGGAGAAGTTGAGTCTGCAGGGGGAACAAAGGATGCGGCTCCCATTCCTCCCCCACATCTACACCACGGGCCCTCTGATCCAGACACAGCACAAGAGCCACACACATACACACGGGCCCTCTGATCCAGACACAGCACAAGACCCACACACACACACACGGGCCCTCTGATCCAGGCACAGCACAAGAGCCACACACACACACACGGGCCCTCTGATCCAGACACAGCACAAGAGCCACACACACACAGTAGTAGCACACACACACACACACACACACATGTAGTATTCCTCTATTATGGAGGGATCATTAAAACGTATCCCAGGGTGAAACACATCACTCAGATGATTGACAGCCCCCTGTTCTCCACCCTGTCATGTTCTAGATTATCTCTACGTGTCGGTAAAACACCCCAGGATACAGTAGGCTGTTTTTTATATGGAGATCATCAAGAAACAACATTTGATATGTTTTGATACGTTGTAAGTCCCTCTGGAATGACTGCATCTACTCTTGAGATGGGAAAGGATGATTTTAAAGTCCTTGCAGATTCTTCACTTGAAAATGCTTCATCACCACTGCACCAATATATTCCCCAAAATATAACTAGTGAGAAAGTAAGTATGTGTGTATGTGTGTATATATGAGAGAGAGAGAGAGAGAGAGAGAGAGAGAGAGAGAGGAGAAACAGAGGGAAAAAAGCAATAAAGTTCAATTTCAGAGCAAAGAAGTCCATTTTGATGGGCAGGTCAACACATTTTTCTCCGAGTCGGTGACGGCTTACAAGATATGCAGGTTCATAAACCCTCTTGACATTTATGACAGACATTACTTTAATCTCCTCTCATCAACTCTCTCATCCTCTCACCCCCCCCCCCCCACACGTCTCCTAGTTACCTGAAGAAAACTGTCTCCACACTATTAAAGATGATGGTCATTCGAAGAGACACAAATTTATGGGGAGAAAATAATAATGGAGAGACACAACTGTGACTGAGGGTGGTTCTTTAACAATGTGATAACGCAAATGTGTGCCCTGTTCACTGTAGCCTAAGCCCAAATAGATTCCCTATATCAATATAAGTTGAGCCTTGTTTAATGCCAACACACAGTAATATCTAGAGCACAGGAGATAATGCAGGAGGGTGGAGAGAGGAGGGTGACAGGCCTAATTAGGAGGTTCCGGGACGCTGTGTTGTAAGCAAAAAATAATACAGTGTGGCCCAGAAAAATTCCAGGAGGCAATCATTTCCACTCATGGCATTAGCATAAAATGTTTTAAATTATGCAGAGAAAAGTAACATAATTAGTTCCTCTGGAGCCAAAGAGGTGCGTCTGTCCCACATCCTCAGTAAACAGACACAATGCTGCACCCAACGCTCTTGTTTTTTTAACACGTGGTCGGTCAGCAGGGTATCCAAGCCCAGAGTGAGCTTCAATGCAACATCTAAACAAACAACAGAAGCTAGGTTTTACATCATTCAGATCTCTGGCACTAACGGAAAATCTTCACTTTCTATCAACAGCCACCCACAGGGGGGACTATAATAGGAGTCTCTATCTCTGTACCCCACTGAGTGGTATTATTTTGACTGAAGAACTCATACAAAGGAGGATGGGATGTTTTTTTTCCCTTTTTCCTTGACAGCCTATCAGTCACTCTCAGATTGACAACTTTTCAGGCGTCGAGTTCTTCGACTTTTTCTTGTTTGATTGTGTTCAGATCTCTTCAGGCTTGCATTGGATTGCGTAAAACCCTTTCATGTCGCCCACCCTGTTTATCCCCTCGCACACTGTAACCTCTGTAACGTCAACACATGCTCATTAACCTCTACATTCTCAAGAACATTGACAGGACATTGTTGATGAACGTCTGGATTGATCTGACATGAAAGTGCACAGAATCCCAGGGAACTCACTGGGGATTGAACTATGGGAGCTAATCTGAATGAACACACACACTTCACAGTTCATACTGTAGGTAGCCTAGGCCTAACCCTAACCCTAACCCTAACCCTAACCCTAACCCTAACCCACTTCACAGTTCCTACTGTAGGTAGCCTAGGCCTAACCCTAACCCTAACCCTAACCCACTTCACAGTTCATACTGTAGGTAGCCTAGGCCTAACCCTAACCCTAACCCACTTCACAGTTCCTACTGTAGCTAGCCTAGGCCTAACCCTAACCCTAACCCACTTCACAGTTCCTACTGTAGGTAGCCTAGGCCTAACCCTAACCCTAACCCACTTCACAGTTCATACTGTAGGTAGCCTAGGCCTAACCCTAACCCTAACCCTAACCCACTTCACAGTTCCTACTGTAGGTAGCCTAGGCCTAGCCTAGCCCCTTAAAGTCGGGAGGGATGTGCAATTCTTAGACATGTTTCATTCAAATTAATTAGACTAAAAGACCTCCCGTGATCCGGATGGCCATGCCAAGTGGGCTATAGCTCTTGAACCTAGTGGATGAAATCATTCAAATTTCGCCATTTGGTTTACGGTAACCCACCGCGCCCTCGAGTGACCCGTCAACAATATCGAACATCGAGAGACACAGCATGTCCAACATGTCCACCATTATTATCTCTAAAACGATGTTACTATTCTTGAAAATGTGCAGATACCTTATATGGCTGTAGTGGGATGAAATTTAAAACCACTGCTTGAGGAAAATAAACAAGTAATGCTATGAGGCCCAAGCCTCAGGGGGAGCTAGCTAACCCCTAAAAGGGAGAGTTCTTTTTCCACTTATCTAGACCTGTGTTGATTTTTAACACAGTTGTTATCTCCCCAATGCCCCCAGTGATGGCCCTTATCATATAAATGAGCTTAGTGGTGCCAGGAGTTGGAGCTACATGTAGGCTAACGTGGAAACTTTGTTGTTTGTCTAGTGGGTAATTTAGTAGGCTAACTGAGGGTTAGCTTTAAATGACTCAGAAACCCCTGAGTCATTGTTTCTATGCAGTGTTATAAAGATGGCCTGATGTGAATTGAAGTAGACCGCTTGAGTGCACCCCTAACTTGTGCTCAGTAGCCTTTTATCTCAGGTAAACCCTGAAGATAAACAAACCATAGTTCTGAGAATAAGACTGAGTTAATTTAACATAGAAAAGGAGGGACACACACACACACAAAGAAGGAGAGAGGGTTTCTTGAAATCACCATCCAAGAGGGGATACAAAAACAAAACGGCAGATACTTTTTATTCATTTCATTCTTGCTTGTTCTGAAAACAGTAGGCAGAAGAAAGCAGAGTCGGTGTAACATGAAAGCTTTAGTATCTGACGATGACAAGGATGGATCACAAAAAACATTCATCATTAGCCGTGCTTTGACGATTTAGCATCTGAGCTGAGAGAAATATTCAGGAAAGTACTGTACCTATCATATTCAAACACATCAAATTATTCTGAGCAGCCATTTGAATGTCTTTACCTGACCTGAAATGGCCATTTGGGACCATCCATACTACAAATGGAGCAACCATATTAGAACATCCAAACTAGAAATTGGACAGCCATATTGGAAAAACCATACTAGACATCATGGATGAATAATCTGACTTGTCCATGAGTCATAGCTGGGATGGATCCAGGACAACTTGCATACTGAGGCCAAGTGTCTGTGTGATGCATTCTGGGAGTCTGGCTGTCGGTCCTGTCACATACCCAGCAAGCAGTTAGAGTGTGACGTTAAGCAGCGAAGTGGGAAACAGTGTGGGGATGCCTGACTGCCGGCCAGGCAGTAAAAACTCATTACTCCCTCACGACAAGACCAGACAGAACATTGCCATCAACTCTACCAGACAGATGCTGCATGGGTGTTTTAACATTCACATTTCTTTATTTATCTGTGATGTGCTGACGTTCTAAAGGTATAAATAAACAACTTGGCTGTTCTATTTTATTTCTTTTGAAAAAGAATGACTATCCAAGATAGTTTCATTACACCATACTTCCATAAGTTACATACCGCCTACACATGCACACCACATGTGAACGTCAGTAGCCTACTCAATACCACAGCTAACCTTCAGTAGCCACCCAGGCGGCGATAGCTGCAGGAGTTGGAGAGAGAGAGAGGGTGTGTGAGAGAGAAAACTCACAGCAAGGTTACATTCAGTTTCACATGAAAAAAACCCAGGGAAGGAAGGTTTGGAGTTGCGCAATAGAAAACATGATGCAACAACACATGGGTAATGGTTTTTAGATGAGGGGGGAGCATGCCATGTGCTAGCTGGAGATGAGGGGGGAGCATGCCATGTGCTAGCTGGAGATGAGGGGGGAGCATGCCATGTGCTAGCTGGAGATGAGGGGGGAGCATGCCATGTGCTGGCTGGCAAACTCTGGCGTGTACGGCGCATCCTATGTGCGGAGCTAAACGGACACCATGCACCGTCTTGCGCCATGGTTTGGGCTGCGTTCTGCGGGGTCCTTAAGGCCTCAGGACTCACCAAGGAGCTTCTCTTGTGAACTGGATGGAGGGGACAGGAGACGAGGCTGATGGAGGGGACAGGAGATGAGGTGAACTGGATGGAGGGGACAGGAGATGAGGCTGGATGGAGGGGACAGGAGATGAGGTGAACTGGATGGAGGGACAGGAGATGAGGCTGGATGGAGGGGACAGGAGATGAGGCTGATGGTACAAGATGTGAGTTTCAACAAAGATCTGAACACACTTACCAAATGAAAAAGCAACACAATATTTCAGAATAAGCAAAATTGGTCTCACTGTGTCATTTTGGATACAGGTAATTATCATAGCCGGTAAAATAGTAGGAATATACATTACAATTCCTATGGTCAATTTTAGTAGGATAACAACTTTTCTACATTTCTTTGTCCATCAAACCACTGCTTCCACTCTCTCTTTTGCTAACAGTACAATGCACAATATATCTATCAAATATATCTGTTAATATATCTTGAAAAAACATTTGTTTACGTTCTGCAGTTTATAACCTACAGCAGTTTTGGTGTATAAGGGATGATCCTGAATACAGATACGTTATTCATAAAGGCACAGATAATGGCCAGGTTTCCCGAACGAGTTAAGAAGCACTTAACTCCAAAGTACGTCTTAACTCCCATACAAAGGGTTGCTTAAGAAGGGTTCCTTAAGAAGGTTCTTTATCGGGAAACGTGGCCAATGTGATGGAAACATATTTTTTTCTCTCTGAAGTTACTTGTTATTATTCAGGGGGAAACACATGTGCATCATCCAGATTAACAATATTGTTACGTGTGTTGGTGGGTGAGTCACAGGAGACGCCGCGCTCATCCAATAAGAGACAACTGGCCATGGCTACAGAGAGGTGGTCAGGAGGACACATTTTCACTCACCCATTGTCAGATAAAGTTGAAAGGTCAAGCAGCAAGTTTCTTAATTCAGCTAATGTTAGCTGGTCATTCCCTGTTGGTAGGTATGGATTTGAAAGTGCGTTTCACCGGCAGACTTTATACCCATTGCATTAAAGTTATGGGGAAAAAACATGGCTAGAGCCATAACATTATATAAGAGTAACATTATTGTCAACTGGACAATAACTTCAAAAAATAGGCTATACTCAGTGTGAGATGAAATGTGGCATGTGGATGCCTACTACGTATGTGGTACTGCCTGCATTGTCGTAGTACTGCATTGCACATTTTGCAGCACACTTTATTCATGTCCAAACTCCTCTTCCTGCTGTTGTGTGACTCTGTGAGAGCAAACGTTGCTAGTCATGTGACAGGAGGCATCTGAAATGGTAGCACAGCGCCCTCTACTGCTGGACTTCAGAGTTGTTTTCTTCCAAATCCCAGTTGATGGGCTATGCACGTGAATTCAAAAACTGACCATTTTAACTGATAAGATTAATGGGTTAGAATTCTTATCAGCTGTTATCAGTTAAACGGTTAACTGTTAACCTCCCTACAGGACTGCAGGATCAATATTGACAGAGGAAACGAGAGAGGGAGATGAGAGAAACAAGATAGAGACGAAAGGGAGAGAGAAATAAAGACGGGTAATTGAGAACTCAACATCTCACTTGCCTCTGGAGTCAGAGAATATGTAGTTTGAGTCTTAGAATCTGTATTTCTTAATTATAGGCTAGCATATGTGTTCATATTATCTATAGAGTGGTGAGGTGATCTCCCCATGTTGTAGGCTAGCATGTCAGCCATTGTGGGTGTAGTCCAAAATCTTCATTGTGTAGCCTACTATACACACAATGGCTGTCCAAAAAAGTTGTCTTAACTCTTTAGCGCTATAGTGCCAGGGCAGTGGGCTTGGCTACTTTTTTTTTTCAATTGAAAAAAGTTTGGCTGTCCTTTTTCTTTAGACAATAGTCTAAAAGTACAGTATGAGTATATGGAAATGTATTTCCTAACTAATTATATGCCAATATTAAATGAATTTGATGCTTTGAAGGCTCAAAAATTGCATTACCAATGAATATTAGGTTACAATTTAATGCAACGTCCGATATAAACCACACCCACTTCTGGTTCCTGTCTGAATACAGATACAGATCATTTTGTTGGTTGAACAGATACAGATAATGACGTCTTGTGCATCCCTAGTGTGTATCACATATGCACATCATTATTGACAAATCTCTCCACACAAAATTCCAAAACAAAACCTTTTATTACAGTCATTTAGCAGATGCTTTTATCCAAAGCGACTTACAATGCGTACTGTATATTCATGAGAGGTAGTCTACAGGTACTAGTACTACTACTAGTGTACTACTACTCACCAGAACTCATAGGTGCATCTCTTTCTAGACAAGCATCTAAGAGCCTAACCCAGTGCTAAATTAAAAGTTCAAGAACAGCTACAGTAAGTATATAACACATGCTAGGTGGAAGGGTCAGAGTTCACTTCTTGATTCCACACAGAGCACATTTATGGAATGTCAGAGTAGAGAGATAGAAGAACAAACACAGCGTGCAGAGCCCATCGTTTTGTCCTCCTTCCAACTTGTCATTAGCTTGTCAGGGACACATGTTTACCAAGGCATCAGTCACAGGTGGGTTGTTGCCATGGCACCAAGTTACACAAAGGATACGACCATATCAGATTATAACATTTGAGTCCCAGCTGATTTTGAGATGCTGAACATCTGGATGAATCCATCATCTTAACCCAAACATCAAAGAGGACATCTGAGGCTGACATTCAGACCTGAATGTCTTGGGTGGGCCGTTTCTGTCACAAGAGGTTCTGTAGATAACATCCCCTATGCTCTACTGATTCATGTTGAATGAAATATGAAAATGGCTGTTATCTCCCTCTCTTTCTTTCTCTCCCTCCCTCCCTCCCTCCCTCCCTCCCTCCCTCCCTCCCTCCCTCACACACACACACACACACACACATGCACACACACACACACACACACACACACACACACACACAAACACACACACACACACACACACCTGCACTGGCTGTGTAAACGCAAAGACAACTTCAGGTTGGGGGGGGGCTTTTGCCCTGTTCGATTCGTTCGATCCCCCTGATCCACCCCTGGCTACGGGCCTGTAGAATGTGCTCATTTCTCCGCGTGAGAATGATGAAGTGTGGCGTGTGAGCATGAGAAGAGGAAATGCGTGTCTTGGCAGCCCTAAGGTTACTACATAATACTAAATATTCAGTTAAGTATACTGATAGCTTAAAGGAATAGTAAAGGGAAAATGCATGTTTAGCCCTGTTTTAAGGTTACTTGTGATCATATACAATGATTCAGATCAAAACGTTGACAAAGCTAGCACTTTTGAGAAAGGAATCAGTTATCGGAATCAGTTAAAGCGGAAGTTTACACACGTATGTGCTGCGACTAAATAGTTCGATGCTAAATATTTTTAAAAAGCCTTTCCAGATGAACTAGAATCTTACTTTATGGCGAATTATATGCCAGAACGCCAACTAACACCTAGGTTAGTTTCTTGTCTTTGAAATCGAGAGTTTAACATGTTTTTGAATGATTTTTCAAGATGCCCATCCACATCCATTGTATGACCAAAACGGTGGTAGAGCAATATTAAACTTTCTCGAAAATGTTAGTTGTGTCAACGTTTTGATCTGAACCATTGTATATGATCATAAGGCTAAACATGCATTTTCCCTTTACTATTCCTTTAAGCTTCACATGCTGTACCAACAACAAATTCTACAAATCCATTAATTGATTATGACTATCTAGCTTGTTAAGCAGGTGGGCAGTCGGCTAATTTATGCTCAGCTGTTTGGCGCTGTATGAGACTTACTTCACAACAGAGACAAATAAATGCAAGTTATAGTTTGGCAACTGAGGCTTAGGGGTCAAACAATACACTCATTTGGTTTATGTGTTACCTGGCTGGTTAGCTGTCATCACTCGGGCACTCTGGATGGGGAAAGGGAAGGGAGGAGATGTGTGTGCAGCGCTGCTGCAGCGCCTCCATTTGTGTTCGCTTTTCGCGTTTACCGTTGACAAAGGAAGAGAGGGAGGGGAGGGGCACGGGTGTGTGTGAGTGTGTGTGTGTGTGGGGGGGGGGGGGTCTGGCAAAATTACAACACATTTTGGGGCATTATTATTACACGCTTTTAATTGAGAATTGATCGATGTCACCATGGGCCACATACAGTAAGGCCTACACTGTAAAAAAAATAAAAATAAAAATAAAATAAAAAGAAGTAACTTTCAAAAGGGCACTTGCCTTGTCCAGAGGGCAAAGGGCAGGTGCTCTAGCACCACCTCCTGTCTATCTGTGTGCATCCCTGTGCAGCATCTTAAAGACCTGTGGTTAGGGCTATAGGTTAGGCCCTCTGCCCCTCATCCTCATTAGACCAAGGCGTTTTATCAAGCCTAACTTCAGCCACTCTGTCTGTATCAGACCAGTTCTCTTTCACAGAGCTGCTTTCCTTGTATCATAGTTAAGCAGCTGTACATTACAGACCAGTTAAACAGAGGTTTTAAAAGATCTGTTTCAAAAGTGTCTGTTTGCATCCATGCGCGGCATCTATATGAGTACCTCATCTGGCCCCTTGCTAATGTTGTTCCAAAGACCGTAAACCCTCACTCAGTCCCACGCCAGGCTAGGAATCAGGCTAGAATACAGGCTAGGAATCAGGCTAGGAATCAGGCTAGGAATCAGGCTAGGAATCAGGCTAGGAATCAGCGCAGCAGAGGCATGCAGCCATTTTACAACCTCTGACTCGCTACTACTGCTGCAGTTTAACACAGTCAAAGAGCCTCGACAGCCCCCTGCATCTGCTCTCTCTCTCTCTCTCTCTCTCTCTCTCTCTCTCTCTCTCTACACACTGAGATACAGTACATGGAGAGAAACCCACAGTCAAACCCCAGTCATAATCATCCTCTGTGGACACCATTGCAACAGAGGACCAATCAGGGAGAGTTAATTGGGCAGTGGTAACGTCTCTCTCTCTCTCTCCTCTCTCTCTCTCTCTCTCTCCTCTCTCTCTCTCTCTGTCTTTCTCTCTCTCTCTCTCTCTCTCTCTCTCTCTCTCTCTGTCTTTCTCTCACTCTCTCTCTCTCTCTCTCCTCTCTCTCTCTCTCTCTCTCTCTCTCTCTCTTTCTCTCTGCTCCAGTAGGTGCAGATGGGCTCTGCACATACAGTAATGAGGCCTGAAACACACACACACACACACACACACACACACACACACACACACACACACACTCCATCCCCAGCGATCCCCATGTGAAGGTATAGTACAGTAAGGCAGCAATAATGTAGAGCAAGGGGAGGTTTCATTGCAAGAGAAAAAAAATCGATATTGAAGTGATTAGAAGCAGAGAACCAACAGTTTGCCTCCAGCTCCAGAGTTGTGTGGTGCACACACACACATACGCATGCAGGCAAACACGCATGCATGCACACGCACGCACGCACGCACACACACACACACACACACATACGCATGCAGGCAAACACGCACGCATGCACACACACGCACACACACACACGCACGCACGCACACACACACACAGGCATACACACACGCATGCACACACATGCACACGCACACACACACACACGCACGCATGCACGCACGCACGCACCCACACACACAGGCATACACACACGCATGCACACACATGCACACGCACACGCACGCATGCACGCAAGCACGCACGCACACACACACACAGGCATACACACACACACGCATGCACACACACACACGCAAGCACGCACGCACGCACACACACACACACACACACACACACAGGCATACACACACACATGCACACACATGCACACACACACACACACACCGAAAAGCCTGAAGGGAGGTCTGTGTTTACAATATACGCGCTCTCTCTCTGCGCAGTGAGAACCTCACCCAGATGGAGGCTTTGTTTAACGTCAGCTATTTTAGGAGCAGTAATGAGTTTACTGCTTTATAAACACAAAGACGGAGAAAAGCTCTGACATAAAAATGCCAATTAAGCTTCCGTTTCAAGGTTTCATTCTGAGATTGCAGTAATGTCAGTGGGCTTTACAGTTTTTCTCGATTGCTTAGGCACGATTTTGAAAACAGGGCTAGGTTTTTCAAAAGACTACACACAATTAGCACAACCACACACCCAATTAGCAGAACACCTCAGATCCTTTGCAAAGTGAAACACACGTGTCAAAACTATACACTAATTTTTAAAAACCCTATTTTGTTACAATATGAAACACACACATTTCATATAACTTAATTCTGTTTGAACGAGTTACACACGGCTGTTGCTAACCTAAAACACTTTGAGCAATTCTACTTCTCAGTGAGTAGAGAACTATAAGTGAAGTACATAGAGAAGTGCAAATATACAACACTACACAAGACCAATGCTGCAGACTGATGAAAATATAATTTTTTCTCTCCATATCTTTATGTCAGTCAGTCAATATTTCAACATGGATCACAAAACATGCAGTTTTCACACTGCCACATTAGTGTGCTTACTGTAACACTACTGTTCAGGACATACCAACTAACCCCTAACCCCTAACCCCTAACCCTTACTGTAACACTACTGTTCAGGACATACCAACTAACCCCTAACCCCTAACCCCTAACCCCTAACCCTAACCCCTAACCCCTAACCCTTACTGTAACACTTCTGTTCAGGACATACCAACTAACCCCTAACCCCTAACCCCTAACCCCTAACCCCTAACCCTAACCCTTACTGTAACACTACTGTTCAGGACATACCAACTAACCCCTAACCCCTAACCCTAACCCTTACTGTAACACTACAGTTCAGGTCATACCAACTAACCCCTAACCCCTAACCCTTACTGTAACACTACAGTTCAGGACATACCAGACAAACATAAAATACCCTACTGTGTGAGGACCAGGACCACAGTGAAAAGAAGAAAATGTCTGGTAAAACCTGAAAAGAAAAGACTGAAAATACAGTAGGCCTACAGAAAATACTAGTGAATATCTCTTCGCCTGGCTGGATCAGGCCAGAGAATCTCATCGGCATCACAGGCGATGTCCTCGTTGGCAAGACAACGTGGGAAGAATCTCCTTGAATGTTGAATCCATCCCTGAATAGCCACAGCCTCGATTCGGTCACAGGCCTCCTCCATGGCCTGAATGAGGGGTACTGTAGGCCTACCTGACCCTTTGTTGACAGAGATACTTGATGCACATTGTTAAAATGGCATTGTCACCGATGATGTTAGGCTGATTCTCTCAGAGCCTGATGGCATTGTTGGCCAGAACCATGTTTCTGATTCCCCTCTCCTGTTCTTTAGTAAATATGGGCCTCTCCTCTCCTCTCCTCTCCTCTCCTCTCCTCTCCTCTCCTCTCCTCTCCTCTCCTCTCCTCTCCTCTCCTCTCCTCTCCCCCTTCCTCCTTGTTGTTGTTGACCCTCAATCCTATTTAGAGAAAGATACATGTAACCTACTGTGAAATGTCCCAGGAAGGGGTATTAGGAGTGCTGATATGGTGCATGCAATACTGTATCAGCTGAGTACTGTAACTGTACACAGATTCTTTCTTACCCGTTTTCTTGTCTGAATGTCCTAATGACAGGTGGCACTGTGAATCTGCTCAGATTTGGCTGAACAGGAAGTCCCGCCTCCCTCAGTGTCAACCCATGGTTCAGGACATGGTCAACTAGTGTTTTCATACGTATTTCATTTGTTAGGTTTGCTCCTCGTCTCCTTTGAGCTGGTTCTCCTCCAGCTTGGGGTCTTCCTCCTCCTCTACCTCCTCCTCCTCCTCCTCCATGGATTCCCCCTCTCACCCTTACTCCTCTTCTTTGAACTCCTTCCATTTTCTTTGAAGACAGAGGACAGAGGAACTCACCTGCTGCATTTTTATAGTGCCTAAACCTGATTAGTGTGTGTACAATTAAGCAATTATGTGTTTGCGCACCTGGTGGCTGTGTTTAACCAATTGGCTCATAGGTGTGTTCATTTGACAGTCTGTGCTTTGGAATTGCCAGGAAGAGACATCAGTATATACTTCTGTGTCTAAGGTATGCAAGTGTGTTTAGTGCTTTGCAAATCACTGTGTGTGTTGTTTTGCAAAACAATGACTGACAGCACTGACATTGTGCTTATGGTGGTGCAAATCTGAGCTGATGTTTTGCTCCGTGAGTGGAAGGTTTTGATAATTGTGTGATACATTTGAATTGAGTGTTTATGCAATCGAGAAAAACTGTAATTAGAAAATGATCAAACAGTAATCTTGCATGCTTGTCAACAAAGAGGTGATGCAGATGACATTTCCTGTGTCGCTAAGGGCACTTCAGTACCTCACATCAGGTACATGGACACGATTTCACGACCGGGTCATAACACGTCAATATACAGGTTTATCGTGGACATACTTAAGATGGATGCGGGAGTGGAGACCACCGATGAGATCGGCAGGTGTATGGAGGACCAGGATAACTGGAGACGAAGATGGAGGTCCGTCTGTGGACGACCCGATGGTGATGATAATGGGGAGCAAGGCTGGATTAAGAAAAAATAATGTAACAAGTCATTTCGGCTGGTTTTTGAACATGAATTGGTAAGGAAGTAACTAAAGATTAGATTAGGTTTAGGCATAAAAATCCAATGGTTAGTGTTACAATATCATCATTTCAGTTAGTAGTAAGTCAAGTTTATTTGGTGTAGCACCTGTCACAGGTGGGGGCAGTGGCTAGTTGCAAAACTAGAATGGAGAAGTAAGACGCCTCCTTCCCTCCACTAGTCTGGGGGTCCACCTTGGGCAAGTGGTAGTACCCCCTAGCCCCCCTACCTGGGGTTACAGGAAAAAACCCCAATGAAATTACAAACTAATGGAAGAGAGACCCGGCCCGGAGGAAGCCCGGGGCCCTCGTCTGGAGCCAGGCCCAGACGGAGGGCCCGCATGCGAGCGCCTGGTGGCCGGGCTTACCACGGAGCCCGGCCGGGCCCAGCCCGAATAAGCCACGTGGAAGCACCATCTCCTCCTCCATCGTCCCGTGGACCCACCACCCGCGGGAGAAATTGTCGGGGTCGGGTGCGCTGCCAACTAGGTGGCGGTGAAGGCGGGGGACACCGACGGACCGGACCCGGGCGGCAAAGGCTGGCTCTGGGGACATGGAACGTGACCTCGCTGGGGGGGAAGGAGCCGGAGCTTGTGAGGGAGGTGGAGCGATACCAATTACACCTGGTGGGGCTAACCTCCACGCACAGCACCGGCGCCGGAACCAAACTCCTGGATAGGGGTTGGACCCTGTTCTTCTCCGGAGTTGCTCACGGTATGAGGCGCAAGGCAGGTGTGGCTATACTAGCTAGCCCCCAGCTGAGCGCCTCTGTGCTGGAGTTCACCCCAGTGGACGAGAGGGTCGCCTCCCTGCGCCTTAGGACTGTGGGGGGGGGGACTCTGACTGTGGTTTGTGCTTATGCACCGAACAGCAGTTCAGAGTACTCAGCCTTCCTGCAGACCCTGAGTGGAGTCCTTTTGGGGGCTCCTGCAGGGGACTCCAGTGTCCTACTGGGGGACTTCAATGCACACGTAGGCAATGATGGAGAAACTTGGAGGGGCGTGATTGGGAGGCATGGCCACCACGATCTGAACCCGAGTGGTGTTCTGTTGTTGGACTTCTGTGCTAGTCACGGTTTGTCCATAACAAACACCATGTTCGAACACAAGGATGCCCACAAGTACACCTGGCATCAGAACACCTTAGGCCGAAGGTCGATGATCGATTTCGTTATCGTATCATCTGATCTGAGGCCATGCGTTTTGGACACTCGGGTAAAGAGAGGGGCAGAGCTGTCCACTGATCACCATCTGGTGGTGAGCTGGTTTCGATGGCGGGGGAAACTTCTGGACAGACCTGGAAAACCCAAGCGTGTAGTGAGGGTGAACTGGGAACGTCTGGAGGAAGAGCCTGTCCGGAGAGATTTCAATTGCCACCTGCGGCGGAGCTTCTCAGGCATCCCTGTGGAGGTTGGGGACATCGAGCATGAGTGGTCGGTGTTCAAAGCCTCCATTGCTGAAGCTGCGGCTGGGAGCTGTGGCCTGAGGGCCATAGGTACCTCAAGGGGCGGTAACCCTCGGACACCGTGGTGGACAGTGGTGGTGAGGGAAGCCGTCCGACTGAAGAAGGAGGCCTTCCGGGTTATGTTAGCCCGGGAGACCCCAGAAACAGTTGCAGGGTATCGACTGGCCCGGAGGGCTGCGGCTTTGGCCGTGACCAAGGCAAAGCAGCGGGTGTGGGAGGAGTTCGGAGAAACCATGGAGAAGGACTTTCGGTCGGCACCAAAGTGTTTCTGGAAGACCATCAGACACCTCAGGAAGGGAAAGCGGGGGACCATCCAAGCTGTATACAGCAAGGAGGGGACACTGCTGACCTCAACTGAGGAGGTTGTTGAGCGTTGGAAGGAGCACTTTGAGGAACTCCTGAACCCGACTAATCCACCCTCTACGATCGAGGCAGAGCCGGAAGATGATGGGGGGTCGTCAATGTCCTTGGAGGAGGTCACTGAGGTAGTCAAACAACTCCACAGTGGCAGAGCCCCAGGGACTGATGAGATCCGTCCAGAAATGCTGAAGGCGCTGGGTGTAGAGGGGCTGTCTTGGTTGACACGCCTCTGTAACACTGCGTGGAAGTCTGGGTCAGTGCCGAAGGAGTGGCAGACTGGGGTGGTGGTCCCAATATTCAAAAAAGGGGACCAGAGGGTGTGTGCGAATTATAGAGGCATCACATTACTCAGCCTCCCAGGGAAAGTTTACTCCAAGGTGCTGGAAAGGAGGGTCCGGCCGATAGTCGAACCTCAGATCGAAGAGGAACAATGCGGATTTCGTCCTGGTCGTGGAACTACCGACCAGCTCTTCACTCTCGCAAGGATCTTGGAGGGGGCTTGGGAGTTTGCCCAACCTGTCTACATGTGTTTTGTGGACTTGGAGAAGGCTTACGACCGGGTCCCCCGAGAGGTCTTGTGGAGAGTTATGCGGGAGTATGGGGTGAGGGGGTCCCTACTTAGGGCCATCCAATCCCTGTACACCCAGAGCGAGAGCTGTGTCCGGGTCCTCGGCAGTAAGTCGTCTGCCTTTCCGGTGGGTGTTGGCCTCCGCCAGGGCTGCGCTTTGTCACCAATCCTGTTTGTGATTTTCATGGACAGGATATCGAGGCGTAGCCGGGGGGAGGTGGGTTTGCAGTTCGGTGAGCTGGGGATCACGTCACTGCTTTTTGCAGATGATGTGGTCCTGATGGCATCAGCTGCCTGCGACCTCCAGCACTCTCTGGATAGGTTCGCAACTGAGTGTGAAGCGGCTGGGATGAGAATAAGCACTTCTAAATCTGAGGCCATGGTTCTCAGCAGGAAACCGGTGGCCTGTCCGCTCCGAGTAGGAAATGAGTCCTTACCCCAAGTGAAGGAGTTCAAGTATCTGGGGGTCTTGTTCACGAGTGAGGGAACCATGGAGAGGGAGTTTGGCCGGAGAATCGGAGCAGCTGGTGCGGTTCTGCAGTCGCTATACCGCACTGTTGTGACGAAAAGAGAGCTGAGCCAAAAGGCAAAGCTCTCGATCTACCGGTCTATCTTCGTCCCCACCCTCACCTATGGTCATGAAGGATGGGTCATGACCGAAAGAACGAGATCACGGATACAAGCGGCCGAAATGAGTTTTCTCCGGAGGGTGGCTGGGGTCTCCCTGAGAGATCGGGTGAGAAGTTCAGTCATCCGGGAGAGACTCGGAGTAGAGCCGCTGCTCCTTTGCGTCGAAAGGAGCCAGTTGAGGTGGTTCGGGCATCTAGTGAGGATGCCTCCTGGGCGCCTCCCTAGGGAGGTGTTCCAGGCGTGTCCGGCTGGGAGGAGGCCGCGGGGTAGACCCAGGACCAGGTGGCGGGACTACATCTCCGCACTGGCCTGTGAGCGGCTAAAGATTCCCCAGGCAGAGCTGGTTGATGCTGCTAGGGAAAGGGATGTCTGGGGCTCCCTGCTGGAGCTGCTGCCTCCGCGACCCGACCCTGGATAAGCGGATGAAGATGATGATGATGACCTGTCACAGGCAAGGTCACAAAGTGCTTCACAGCAAGAACCCTTACTTTGTGCTCTTGCTGGGAAAATTCATGTCGCAAGTTACAAATTTAAAGTGAAACGTATCCAAGGTGCATCAGCTGCTCTGGCTGGGAATCTAACGCAGCTTACTGGCTCCAAAGAACGCTTGTACACCGACCAATCCTCCCCAACTGCCCCAATCTATATTACAGGGAGTTTTTCCAGGATCCAGAACACAATGGGAAACCCTTAGTGGAATGCCCTTAGGGGAACATGTCCCTTCACATATATTGCCCTGGTGAGCGGTGTGGTTATGTTATAGGCTTAGTGCATGGTTCTGTTCTGATGGACCAGTCTCTCAATCTCACTCCCCTGCCCTCGCTGACCCCCCCCCCCCCCCCCTCTCTGAGACAGAGTCATCTATGATCAGATGGGATAAGTAGATGAGAATGATACTGATACACTGATAGACTACAGATAGTGAATTCCCAGACTGGGAACCTTTAAATGTCTAGTATTGTTACACATGGGAAATACATTTTATATTCTGGTATAGTCTGCATAGGCAACTAAAGATATATCAGTTCAAGTAGATATGGTAAAAAAAGAAAAAGGAATTAATGTCACGTGACTTGTACCCCATAGACACAACTTCAGTTTGCAGCTGTCCAAACTATATGGGAATTAAGTCTGAAACAAAATTTGCATAATTCAATAATGAAACAGAATCCTCTCTCTGCATCTCTCTGGATTTGGTGCAGATCCAACAGCCCGTTTACCTCGTCTGCTCTCTTCACTTATGCACAGATAGTCAGGGAAGGTTCCTGTACA